>NC_057399.1:9810686-10082544 GCF_019320065.1 Cervus canadensis | reverse complement strand
AAGATGTGAGAAAAGGTTAAAAAGGTAGAAGCAGTATTTAAGGGATATTTTCCTAGAATTTCCCCCAATACATATCAATCCACTGATTCATGAAGTTCCACAATGCTTAGACTCCAACCAAGATAAAACCAAGCAAAACCGTACTTCACACAGCATATAAAACTGCTGAAGAGTCAAGCAAAGATAAACTCTTAAAAGCAGTTAGAGAGAGAGAAAAAAAAGGGATGTATTATCTTCAAAAGAGCAACAATTAGTCTGATGGCTGATTTAACAGAAACAAGGGATGCTAAAAGACGATGAAATGACCTCTGAAAGTGCTAAAAGAAAATAACAGACCACCTAGAATTCTACACCTAATTAATATATCTCTCAATATTAAAGGCGAAAGAAAATTTTAGACAATCAGAAACTGAGAGAATGTGTTTCCAGCAAAACCAAAAAAAGTCTTTTCTTTCTTTAAAAGAAAGACCAAGAGAAGTTCTACAGGCAGAAAGAAAATGATCACAAACAGAACCGAAATGAAGGGAGGAATGAGAAGTAAAGTGAAATATATGAGTAGATCTAAATGAAACATGACATCAGGTTCAAGGACACCCAAGAAAATCTTCTAGAAGAAGAACAAAGATGAGGGACTTAACATTACCAATCATCAGGTCTTAAAAAACTTCAGTTATTGAGGTAGTGTGGTACTGCTTAAAGGATAGGCAAATAGGCCAGTGGAAGAGAACAGAAAGTCCAGAAATAGATCTACACACACATGTAGATCTACACACACTGAGACTAAGTTGCTTCAGTCGTGTCTGACTCTTTGCGACACCATCCACTGTAGCCTGCCAGGCGCCTCTGTCCATGGAATTCTCCAGGCAAGAACACTGGATCGGGCAGCCATTCCCTTCTTCACGGGATCTTCCTGACCCAGGGATGGAACCTGGTTCTCCTGCATTGCAGACAGATTCTTTACCGTCTGAGCCACAGGGCAGCCCCAAGAACCCTGGAGTGGACAGCCATTCCCTTCTCCAGGGGATCTTCCCAAACCAGGGGTCGAACCCGGGTCTCCCACATTGCAGGCAGATTCTTTACCCTTTGAGCCGCCAGGGATGCCCACCTCAGATGTTACATAAAATCAGTTTCACATGATTTCTGTATCTAAAAGTGAAAGGTAAAACAAACTTCCCAAAGACAAGATAGAAAAATATCTTCATGAGCTTGGGTGGGCAAAGTTGCTTAAATAAGACACACATGATGTAAGTAATAAATATAACTGTCTAAGAATTCATACCCAGAATACAAAAAGAACTTTTACAAATCAGTGAGAAACATGCAGAGAATCCAAGTGGAAAAATGGGCAAAAGACTTGAATAGTCAGTTTATAAAAGAGAATATCAAAATGGCCAATAATGATAAGAAAAGATCAACAACTTCATTACTTATCAAAGAAATGTAAATTAATATAAAAATGAGATACGACTACTCACCCACTAGATTGGCTAAAATTTAAAGGCTAACAATGCCAGAAGTTGGTGAGTGTGTGAACCAAATGAAACTCGCAATCTCTGCCAGGGGGTGTGTAAATTGGTACAACCACTTTAGAAATCTGCCTGGCAGCGTCTATTATAGCTGAGCATATGTATTCTCTATGACTCAGAAATCCCACCCCTAAGTATGCGCCCAATAGTACTGTGCACATATATTCACTAAAATACATCAAATACCTATAAATAAATCAAATAAAAAACACGCAAAAGTTCCACACAAAAGATTTCTGAGAGAAACTGGATGGAAAGATTCTATATTACAAAGATATCAGTTTTTCCTAAATCAGTCTACAGAATCAGTAAAATTCCAACCACAAGCCAGAGAAGGTTTGTGCATATAAATTGACTCATTACTCCTTTCTCCTGACCTCAAGGCTGCTGCACTGAAGAAGGAAGAGAACTACAATTTGTTGAGCACCTATTGTGTGCTTGGCACTTAGCAAGGTATTTTCCTCTGTATTACTTCATGTAATCCTTCTAAATCTGTAAAAGACATATTACTCCAGCATAATCAGAAACAACTTGAGAAAGGCCAAATGACTTGCCCAATGTCACTGCATCACTGTTGATTAGGTTCAGCTGTATAATATAACAGACAAACAATTATTGGTGACTTAAAGGAAACAGTTTATTTCTTTCTCAAGTAAAAGTTGTCCATGGGTAGGTGGTGCAGGGCTTCTAGGGCAACTCCACAGTGTAACCAGAGACTGAGGCTCTTATCTTTACGCCCCGCTATCCTAGTTTCCCTCTCAAGGTCACCTCTTGATACAAAACGGCTGCTATAACTCCAGCCATCTCATCCATATTTCAACCAATACAGAGGAGAAGAAAGAAGAAGGGTAAGCTCTCCTCTTAAAGTAGGCTTTTAGAAGTCTTGTATAATACTTCTACTAAAATATCACTGGTTAGATTTAGAATCCTGGCTCTATCTAGCTACATGGGAGGCTGGGAAATGTATATTTTCAGATGAGTGGCAACATACCCAGTTAAAAATCAGAGTTATGCTACTGAAGAGGAAGAAGGGCTGTGGATGTTGCATGGACAACTAACCTGCCACACCACACCCTTCCTCCTGAGCCCATGTTCCTCTGCCACACCGCCCGTCTCCCAGGGACGTGAATATCTGGGGAAGCAGCCGGTAACAGGAGCTTTGTGGGGAAGGTGGGGGCAGAGGCAGCAGCATCGGAAAGCTTGACTCCCTGGGGAGCATCTCTACTTTTCCATAGCACCTTCTCATCCTCCTCTCTGGAGCCCAGAGCTTCCTAAAAGCCCCAGGTTCTTTGTTACGGAGCTCCCATGCCAGTGACAACGAGATGCGTGCAGCTTTTCCCAGGTCATTGCTCTAATGTGAGGACTGGCCAGATTTCTGTTTCCTTTTGTTCTGCTGTGTTGGATAAACAGTCGTGGGTGGCCACAGAAGTTTCTTGCTGGAAAACACTACAGAAGTCTTCCAAAGAAAGAGCCTGAGCCTTTGGTGGAAGGCTGGGGCCACTTCTGAGGTTCCCACGGATTCCGGGGTTCTGTGAACACTTCCGTCTGGTGCCTTGGCCCAACTGTGTGTATCTCAGCAAGAGAATGGTAGCAGGGAAGAATATGTCCTTATTGGAGAGACTAAGCCATCACTGGAATTTTATACCAAAATTATAAATACTCACAGTGGAAACAATCCCAATGGGACACTGAAAAGTGAAAGCTGACACTGGAAATCACCAATGTCAACAGAGTCACTTTAGGGGAATAGAGTGGTGATGGGGAACTTTAACAAGGAGAAACAGACATGAGAGCCAAAGCCAGTATCCGGAGGCTGTTTAGGGGAGGTTCCGGAAAACTGAACTCTGAACGTGGCCAGGCAAGCCCCAAGGCCTGCACTTGTCCCGTCGCTGGGAATTCCAGGCAGCAGGGAATGATGAGTGTGCCGGGAGGGAGACCCTGTTACTCCTCCTTCCAGAGATCTCCTGGACGCCAGTGAACAAGCTGGGGCGCCGCGGCCTGGAGGCAGGCATATGGAAGAGGGAACTGCAGAGAATGCATTCCGGGAGAGCCCACCATTCCACCCGAGTCTGTGACTTTATCACGGGTCACCTCTCTCCTGGGGGTTCCAGTTTAACGTTATAACCACATCACACAGCTCACTGTAATAACTCAATATCATACCTACACAGAGTCAGAGAATTTTACTGTGAAAGGATACCGGGAGTTATATGGTCCAAACCTCTCGTTTTCAGTGGAGGAAACTGAGGCCCAGGGATGGTGAGGGTCTAGCTGAGGTGGCAGATGAGTTGGTGGCTATGCCAGGATTGGCACTAAATCTCCTGATTACTAGACTTATGCTGTCCTGTTCTGCCACTTACTAACAGGTCCACTAAGACATCACAAAAGGGGCCGACTTGGATGTGCTCGGCTCCTAGGCATGTCACATGCTGAGAGGAAGAGCGTGGTAGAGGGGAAGGGGCAGTGAGTGGGAACTTAGCCGTCCTGGTTTCCAGTCCCCGGATCTGTCCCTGACCTGCTGGTGGCATTATCAGTGTCCTGGGGTAGCCATAACAAATTCCCGCAAACTCGGTGGTTTAAACAGAAACTTATTGGCTCACAGTTACAGAGGCCAGAAGACTGAAACTAAGGTGCTGGCAGCGTTGCTCCCCTCTGGAAGCTCCAAGGGGAATCCATTCCAGGCCTTTCTTCCAGATTCTGGAGGCTGCCAGAAATCCTCGGAGTTCCTTGTCTTATAATTCCAATCTCTGGCTCCATCTTCACACGATCTTCTCCAAACGGCAAACCTCCCTCTGCCTTTTCTTTATAAGAATATTTGTCATTGGATTTAGGGTTTACTCAGGTAGTGGCGCTAGTGGTAAAGAACCTTCCTGCCAGTGCAGAAGATGTAAGAGATGCAGGTTCTATCCCTGGGCTGGGAAGATCCCCTGGAGGAGGAAATGGCAACCCACTCTAGTACTCTTGCCTGGAGAAGCCCATGGACAGAGGAGCCCGAGGGCTACAATCCACGCAGTTGCACAGAGTTGGACACGACGGAAGCGATTTAGCAGGCACGTATGCAGGTAGTCTAGGATGATCTCATCTCAAGATCCTTAAATTAATTACATCCATAAAGACTCTTTTTCCAAATAAGGTCGCGTTCACAAGTTCTAAGTGTTAGGAACTGGACATATCCTTTTAGGGGCCACCATTCCTGTTTAACGCACTACAAGGATCCTGGGTGTGCTATTCCCCTCTCTGCTCCTCAGCTTTCCTACGTGTGAACAGTGAGGGTGGACGAGTCCACTGACGCGGTTCTGCAAGTGTTTGCTTGTTTTATGAATGCTGATGGACCCAAGAATACAGGTACTTACCCAACAGCCTGTGCCATGCTGACCAAGGTCCCCAGCAGTCACATATACCACAAAACCAAATTCAATAACTATTTCATGACTTTCTAGAACTTTCTTGAGCCATATATTCTTGAGGGTTGGTTGGGGAAGTTGGCTTGTGGTCAGACCACAAATAGGAATGCCTCAACTCTGGGCCCCACACCCTGCTGAGAGAGCATTCAACACGATCAAGTACAGAGAATGGGCTGAGCACGGGCAGGGGCCTGACAAACACAAACTGTGCAGGGCAAAGGCCAAGGGGAGGTGAGCGAGGCCTTCCCTTCAGAAGCAAAAGGAAGAAGCCGCCTAAAACCTCAGTAAAAAAAAAAAAAAAATCCAAACTAATGCCAAAAAAAAAAAAAAAATCCACTGAGCAGAAATTTAAATAAAGACAAGATGTGTTTCTGTAATTATGTGACTCAAATCAGTTCACCTTAATGGTGGCCTTGTGGATCCTGTCTTTATTTAACGTTTTGATATTTTGCTCATCATGGATTTTCCCACTGAGGTGCTTTGCACCCCCTTAAATTCTGCCCTTAGACCTGGCCCTAGAACTATGAGTTACAACCGGAGGGGTGGGCCCATGAGGGACAAGGAATGCCTACAGGGATGTGGTGTTTGCCAACAGGACCTGTGGGGGCCCAGAGGGGCCAGAGGGGAAAATTGGGGGATAAGTAGTAAGACCTGTGCTACTGGAAGGATCTGAGAGTCTGATGGGAGGCTGGTCTACGTGACCCATTGTTGTTGTTGTTTAGTTGCTAAGTCACGTCTTTGTGACCCCATGGACTGTAACCCACCAGGCTCCTCTGTCCATGGGACTTAAACCAGGCAAGAATACTGGAGTGGGTTGCCATTTCTTTCTCCAGGGGAGCTTCCGGATCCAGCGATTGAACTGGAGTCTCCTGCACTGGCAGGCAGATTATTTACCACTGAGCTATCAGGGAAGCCTGCTAGGAGAGCCCTAAACCCCGAATCCCAGAGGCAAAGAGGCTGAAAAGTTCCCTGTGTAACTTCAATCTTTTGACCTTGAGAGTGTAAGAAATGCTGCCTCTTGCCTCAGTGACTGTGGGACAGGGACTGGGTCACCTTGAATGTCAGAGCTGCCCCAAGCAGGAAGGCTGTCTGGCTCTGCTCCTGATGGCATTGCTCCATCTGGGGAAACCCAGGGGTGGGTAACCCAGACCGTGCGGTGAAGTGAAGAGCCCCAGGAGCAGCTCCAAGCTGCCCACTCGTGTGTTCAGTGACACATGGATGAGGTCAGCTCTTCGTGAGTGCATGCTCAGTGGCTGCAGTCACGTCCGCCTCTCTGCCAGCCTGTGGACTAGAGCCCGCCAGGCTCCTCTGTCCACGGGACTCTCCAGCCAAGAACACTGGAGTGGGTTGCCATGCCCTCCTCCAGGGGACCTTCCCGACCCAGGGATGGAACCCTCGTCTCTTGCATCTCCTGCACTGGCAGGCGGGTTCTTTACCACTAGTGCCACCTGCAAAGCCTCAGACTCCTCACTGGACCCCAAATTTAAAAATTCAAAATTGAAAAGGAAAGTCAGTGACTTGGGCGATGTTAAGATTCCCAGATAGCTCAAATGGTAAAGAATCTGCCTGCAATGCTGGAGATCTGAGTTCAATTCCTGGGTTGGAAAGATCCCTTGGAGAAGGGTATGGCAACCCACTCCAGTATTCTTGCCTGGAGAATTCCATGAACAGAAGAGCGTGGCAGACTACAGTCCATGGGGTCGCAAAGAGTTGGACACGAGACTGAGCAACTAATGCTTTTTGGGAGATGTTATAAAGTCAAAATGTTTAATGCAAAAAACACTGCCAAAAAATGATCTTCCCAAAATGCATTCCTGTGCATTTCTACATCCATGCCTAGGTAGCATTCATGCTCCTTGGAATGACATTTGCGGCCCCTGGGGCATCTCATGGCTCTTACCCATACTTAGCTTCACAGATCTCATGTGTAATCATTTTCATCTTTGGTCTTCCTTAAGTTTCTCATTTTAATTATTATACTGTCTGCCTGCATGGAAATTTCTTCTTAGTTTTTGTACTTTCCTCAAATTTTATACTATGTTTAGATTAAAGTATAGGGTATCCCTGGACCCAAGTATCTTCTAATAAACTGCAAACGTCAACACCTTTAAAAATAACATTTAGTGAAATAAAAATGAGTTGTCTCTACTCATTATTCAGCATGTCCCAAAACTTTATATGGTCACTGACTCAGGCATGAAAATATTTCTTTCAACATTTTCTACCCAGAATGTCTTTCCAGGACCTCTCAGGCGCCACATGATTTAAAGAGCTGCTTATAAAATGTGTCCTAATGATTTGCCATTTTTGGACAAATCAATAAATCATTCTTGTAGTGTTGGCTCTGAGAATAAATAATGGATAAAACTAAATATATATTATATATTTACTTTACTATGAAACTGACTCTTTAAGTGAAATTGAAGGTGGGTGAAGGATTTAAAAATCTGAGATCGGAGGAGACAGAAAAGAATCACGTGCCCTGCTGTACTAAACTTTGGCTGGTGGTTAGAACTGAGAGATGGATGTTGCCATCTTCACTGGGACTGTCACCATCCGACTGTTGATAATGCTTTCAATGACAGAGAATAGTATACTTTGGAAATACTTTTACATACACCATGCTACCTGTTCTCTCACCGCCCTATGATAAAAGCAGGCCAGGGGTTAGTCGTCCCTAGTGGGAACATCGCTAGTGGAGGCCTGAGGACATAAGCACCCTGCCAAGGTCCTCCTCCCAGTTAGGACAGCACAGGCGCCGTGCCAGCCACCTTGCACAACCTGCCAACCAGTCATCCCTTTGACCCCAGAGGAGGATATCTGCACTGCCAGGATACAGATGAAAAAAACAGCAGCTCAGAAAACGCAAGCTCAAGGTCACACATCTGGTAGATGGCAAAACTGGGGTTTGGACCAGTCTTTCTGGTCTTCAGTACCTGTTTCCCCAAGTCTACTTGAGGGGTTATTCTTCTCCTCCAGGCTGACCGGAGCATCAGTGAGACTGAGAAATGACATCCCAGGTCAGAGGGTGCAGGGGATGAGACGGTGGTCTCGTCTGAAAGTCAGTGCCTGCAGCTGGTGCTGTAACAGTCACGACTCCGTCCCTTACACTTACACTGTGTTATGTGCCTAGAAAGTACCCTTACCTCATCTGATTCCCACGATTCCCTAGAAGAGGGAGACAGCCAGATATACTCCTTTAACAAATAAGTGAGGCTCAGAGAGGTCAAATGATTTGCTCAAAATCACAGAGCAAAGGCCAGAACAAGATCTGGGCGCTTTCTGCCGACATCACTGGACAACATGGCACTGACCTTCCCGGAGATGGTCTTGATCTGCTTGGAGCTCAGGGGCTCGAAGTCCACGCCGATGTAGCCCTCCATGGCAGCGAGCAGATGCTTCCGGAGACAACGCGATGAGTTGGCTTCTGTGTGCACCTGCTCCCACCAGGAAGGCTCATACCAGCCCGGGATGATCCACTGGTATTTGCTACCATACATATTCTCCTCATATGCCTGCAAGAGATGGGTTGATCATGAAGGCACCAAGAGACAAACATTTTTTCCAAAGCTTTGAAACCTGTGGGAAAGGTTGGCGGCGGGGGGGACTTGCACTTCCTCATACCAGAGGATTTGTTAATTTTTCCATTACTTGCTTGGTCTCCTCATCATCATCTCTCAAGGTATCCAAGGTAGTTAGTTTATAGGAAATGTATACTAAAATAATAAAACACTGAATAAAAATGAAAACATAAGTGCCTGGGAAAATGTAAATTACAATATGCTTACTGGAGGTAATCTGCTTATTGGCAGTGTCTTCCTGGGTCAGGAAGATCCCCTGGAGAAGGGAATGGCTACCCACTCCAGTATTTGTGCCTGGAGAATTCCATGGACAGAGGAGCCTGGTGTGCTGCAGTCCATGGGGTCGGACATGACTTGGCGACTGAACAACAACAAATAAGAATCCGCCGGCAGTGCAGGAGATCCCAGTTCAATCCCTGGGTCAGGAAGATCCCTGGAGGAGGGCATGGCAACCCACTCCAGTATTCTTGCCTGGAGGATCCCCAAGGAAAAAGGAGCCTGGCGGGCTACAGTCCATAAAGTCGCAAACAGTCGGACACGACTGAGCGACCAACACTACTGGAGGGAAAGGGGACAGAAGACAGATGAGCCCACCGAAGATCCCAACGCTATAGGCGATGAACTTCCTGGCAGCCCGAGAGAAAAGGGCAATGATGTTAATTGCAGAGCTCTCACTTTCACTAAGGAGAAAAAATACCAGTCCCTCAAGGACACAAAATGTTTTCTAGGCTTTAATCCCTAAAAAAAAAAAAAAAAAGAAAACAAAAAAGCCTCATATGGAGGATACTGTCAAATTAGCTAGCATGGTATCAACAGTGTCCCCACAACAAACAGATTTCATAAGGCTATTTTTGTATAGATTTTTACAAAAAGCTGGGATCATAATCTTAAAATATAACTCAGGGGGGAACAATTTTGCAAGGGGGCCAAGAAAATTTAATGTAAGCATGCAACTTATATAAGATGCCACTTGGCAAACTGAACATCCCTCTGAATCTTTACCCAAAGCATGGTGGGCATAAATCCAGATCCTAAAAAAAGTCCTTTTTATTTATATGCTTTACGCCCATCTTATTGGTCCTTCATATTCACCATTTGAGATGGTCTGGGCAGAGTTTATTAACCTCATTTTAGAGATGAAGAAATTGAGAACCAGAGAGGGAAAGTCACTTCTGCAAGGTCATAGAGTCTGGAACCTAGGTCACCTCCTCTTATGCTGCAAAGCCACACTGCCTAACTCCCATTTAAGCAAAAAATTGTCAGACTGTTCTCATACACCCCCACTTGGCTTTAATTCTTACTGTGATGATTTTGCATCAGGAAAAACATGCTTCTTGATAGCTTATATGCACCCAGAAAGTCCCAAAGTGTAGGAATGTCACATTCCATCAAAGCTGGGTCCAGAAGGGGGTTTCTGAGTAGAGCTCACAGCCCTCTCAGGAATCAAAACGCCCGGAAGTGACTACAGAGAGTGATGGTTATGCAAATGCTCTAGGTGTG
Organism: Cervus canadensis; assembly: GCF_019320065.1. Classification (NCBI taxonomy): domain Eukaryota; kingdom Metazoa; phylum Chordata; class Mammalia; order Artiodactyla; family Cervidae; genus Cervus; species Cervus canadensis. The sequence goes on along the minus strand of NC_057399.1, from coordinate 10,072,533 downwards.
CTGTAATGAACTCCATGCATTTAAAATGTGAGCCTGAAACAATCCAGCAATTCGTTCCTGGGGAGTTACCTGTGTTAGGAGCACACAGGGGGAAAACAATTCATGTCACACCCTTTATGTTCCTTGACTTACAAGAAAGACAGCATAGAGGCCAAGAGGGTGTGGAGGGAGGAGCCTGTAGGATGGTTCTGGATGCCTGGGAGGTTTTGGTTGCCCTCCACTTAGGCTCTAGCATGCTAGGCCAGGGTCTGCCCAGAAAGGTGGGCCAGAGCCCCTATTATTTGTGTCTGGTACAGAATAGTTATTATCAAGTCCATGAATGAAGGAGTGTTCCTTTCATTTCTACATCTGGGGAGGCAATTCTAAAATTCTCTCAACACCTGAAAAAGCCCAGCCTACAGTGTGAAGCATCTGCTTGGGGGGTAGAGGTGAGTTAGAATATTTGTTCCTTAACTTAAGCTCAGATTCCATCTCCATGGCCTCTATTCACTGATTCAGTGAAGACTCCAGGCAGTAAACAGATTGTTTCATAAAGCAGCTCTTCAACTATCTCAAGTCAATGATCACACTGCCTGTTCTCTAGAATCCTCCAGTGATACGGAACTTTCACCTCCCTCATTCTAGACACTGAACTTTTCATGATGCAGCCTCAGATCCTAGTCATTTCCCCAGCAACTACATTATACTGTTGCCCCAATCAAAGCTATTGTAGAAAAACACAGCCCTTATATTACAATTACATAACAAAACCACAGTTCAACAAAAGAAGGCAGCCACCTGGGCTCCCCTCTAATAAATGGGATTTAGCCCATAGAAACTTTTTTTTTGTTTGTTTTCTAAAGAAAATCCCGGATTCTACCTGTGGGCTAGACTTCTGAACAAAAAGGTCATTCCAACGATCCCAGGTTATTTAATCAGTGGTCAAACCTGTGAGGGGATTCCCTGGTGCTCAGTAGTAAAGAATCCTGCATTTGAAGAGAAACAGGAGATGCGGGTTCAACCCCTGGGTCAGGAAGATCCCCTGGAGCGGTAAATGGCAACCCACTCCAGTATTCTTGCCTGAGAAATCCCATGGACAGAGGAGCCTGGCGGGCTACAGTTCATAGGGTCACAAAGAGTCAGACATGACTGAAGCGACTTAGCACTCACTCACTCAAAACATGTGAGACTTCACAACTCTCATCTTTCACTGGCAGGGAGGAACTCACCTATATTGAACCCCTATTATGTGCTTGGCCATTTATATACAGTATCTTATTTTATTCTCACAACAACCCTATGACGTGTATGCTATCATCTCTATTTTATAGATGAAGAAATTGAGCCTCACAGATTGAGGAATTTGCCCAAACACATTCAGTTAAGTCAAGAGGACAAGACCCAAAGTCTATTTTTTTTTGTTTTAATTTCCTTCCATTCTTAGCAAAACAAAGTAAAACTTCTCTGAAGCTTTCTCAATCTTTTTTTATTTTGGCCATATCAGCTTGTGAGATCTCAGTTCCCCAACCAAGGATTGAACCTGGGCCATAGCAGTGAAAGCCCAGGATCCTAACCACCGGGCCACCAGGGAACTAAGTTTCCTCAATCTTAAAAGGTGAGGCCAGATCGCCCCACCTATTAAGAATATATGGTAAGTAAGAGTCAATAGACAGAGAGGCAACATGAGGAGGTCTTCTCATCAGACACAAAGGCAGATTTCCATTCCTCTCTGAGATCAAAGACCATGTGATTATTTGGAAGCAGCATGGCGTGGGAATCCAGGAAACTCCCAGGAATCTGCTGTGATAGCTGTTTGACTTGCCTCTGTTCTATTAGGTGTTCCTTGTGAGTGAATTTTCCAGAAAACAGAAGCTCAGTCTATTTGAATGACAACATATTTTGTTTAGAACATTAGTCAATTTCGATGAAGGTAAAATATTTTCCACTGATCTCCTGGGGAAAAGAAGGCTATAGTCAAGCCGATTCTGTGCCACATAGCATCTGGGTAATCTGGCCCATAACTCCCTGGATCTTGCTTTTCTCACCGATATCCTGTGAAAAGCAAAGCCCATCTCATTAGGTTGGTGTCGGAATTAAATGAAGTTATATGTGAACAAAAATGCAACCTAATCAAAAATGGGCAGAAGATCTAAACAGACATTTCTCCAAAGAAGACATACAAATGGCCAACAGGCAAATGAAAAGATGCTAAACATCACTAGTTATTAGAGAAATGGGAATCAAAACAATTAGATTTCACATCACATGATCAGAATGGTCATCAGTAAAATATAAACAACACTGTATTTACAATATCTACAAATAATAACTGCTGGAGAGAATGTGGAGAAAACGGAACTTTCTAACACTGTTGGTACGAATGTAAATTGGCACAGCCACTATGGAAAATAGTATGGAGGTTCCTTAAAAAACCACAAATAGAATCGTCATCAGTTCAGTTCAGTTGCTCAGTCGTGTCTAACTCTTTGCGACCCCATGGACTGCAGCACGCCAGGCCTCCCTGTCCATCATCAACTCCCAGAGCTTGCTCAAACTCATGTCCATTGAGTCGGTGATGCCATCCAACCATCTCACCCTCTGTCATCCCCTTCTCCTCCTGCCTTCAATCTTTCCCAGCATCAGGGTCTTTTCATCTGAGTCGGTTCTTCACATCAGGTGGCCAAAGTATTGGAGTTTCAGCTTCAGCATCAGTCCTTCCAATGAGTATTCAGGACTGATTTCCTTTAGGATGGACTGGTTGGATCTCCTTGCCGTCCACAGGACTCTCAAGAGTCTTCTCCAACACCACAGTTCAAAAGCATCAATTCTTCAGTGCACAACTTTCTTTATAGTCCAACTCTCACATCCATACATGACTACTGGAAAAATCATAGCCTTGACTAGACGGACCTTTGTCAGCAAAGTAACATCTCTGCTTTTTAATATACTGTCTAGGTTGGTCATAGCTTTTCTTCCAAGGAGCAAGCGTCTTTTAATTTCATGGCTGCGGTCACCATCTGCAGTGATTTTGGAGCCCCCCAAAATAAAGTCTGTCACTGTTTCCATTGTTTCTCCATCTTGCCTTGAAGTGATGGGATCGGATGCCATGATCTTAGTTTTCTGAATGTTGAGTTTTAAGCCAATTTTTTCACTTTCCTCTTTCACTTTCGTCAAGAGGCTCTTTAGTTCCTCTTCACTTTCTGTCATGAGTGGTGTCATCTGCACATCTGAGGTTATTGATATTTCTCCCAGCAATCTTGATTCCAGCTTGTACTTCATCCAGCCTGGCATTTCGCATGATGTACTCTGCATAGAAGTTAAATAAGCAGAGTGACAATATACAGCCTTGACATACTCTTTTCCCAATTTGGAAGCAGTCTGTTGTTCCATGTCCGGCTCTAACTGTTGCTTCTTGACCTGCATACAGATTTCCCAGGAGGCAGGTAAGGTATGATCCAGTCCTGGGCATGTATCTGGAGAAAAATCTAATTTGAAAAGACACATGCACCCCTATATGTGTGCACATATAGAGCTGAGAATACTTTGCTACACAGCATAAACTAACACGACATTGTAAAGCAACTATACTCTTTGTATAAAATAAAAACTTAAAGCTTAAAACAAATCAATAAAATAAAAGATACACAGAACCCCTGTGTTCATAGCAGTACTACTTATTTACAATAGGCAAGACATGGAAGTAACCTAAATGTCCACTGACAGATAAACGGATAACAGAGATGGGGTACATATATCCCATGTGTGGGATCCCACATATCCCATATGTGGTACATGGAACATTACTCAGCCCTAAAAATGAATGAAATAATGCCATTTGCAGCAAATGGATGGACCTAGAGATTTCATACTGAAGTGAAATGTCAGACAAAGAAAAATACCATATGATATCACTTATATATGGAATCTGAAGTATGATACAAATGAACTTACTGACAAAACAGAAGCAGACTCACAGACATAGAAAATAAACTTACGGTCACCCAAAGGAAAAGGGGGAAGGGATAAATTAGGAGTTTGGGATTAGCAAATACAAAGTAGTATATATAAAACAGATAAATGACAGGCTCCTACTGTCTAGCACAGGGAACTATATTCAATATCCTATAATAAACCATAATGGAAAAGAATATGAAAAATGTATATATAACTGAATACCTTTGCTGTATATCAGAAACGAATACAACATTGTACGCCAACTACACTTCAATAAAATAATAATAACAAATGAGGTAACATGTGTACCTGCTTGGCCAGCGCTGCGTGCAGGGACAGTCAGCTGCTCCTTCTCATCCCATTCTCCTTTTAGTAACTCAAGGCTTTATTCTGAACATCAGCCATTGTTTGGGCTATGGGCAGTGATACTTTTGAATGTAGGGAAGATTGGTCCAAATACCAAATGGCCCCAGACTGTTGCTCTTGGAGTTTTTGATTTGTTTTCGATGGCTCTGTCTCCTTCCTAGCTGCCAGGTCTAGGCTGTCACTTTCACTGTCATTAAATCCCTCTCCCCACTCTGAATCTGCTGCTTTTAAATTGCTATGGAAAGCGGGGATTGTTAAACGTATGTGTAGAAAAAAAGTACACCGGCTTTGAGTGAGGGTCTAAAAGGCTCTCCTGCGAGGGAGGTAGACCGGGCTTCTACGGCAACTGCAGAGAAGCCTCCAGGCCTCCATTTCAGCATTCCCACATCCAGGAGAGCTGAGACTGTGGGACACTGACCTTTATGAAGCTGCTGGTATCTTTGTTTGTCTCCTCTGCCAAATAGGGAGTTTTGGGGTGGGGTGGGGGTGGGGGTCTCTGCTCTTCCCAGGACCCCCAGTGCCTGATGTATAAAGGGCATCCAGTAACTGGTTGTAGAGTGACTGACTGAACACATTTTCAGTTGACTTGGTCACCTTGGTTTTCACTTTTTTTTTGCCTCTAGTAGCAATGTGGTCTCAGGCCCTGTGGCCACCAAACAGCCCCGCCAGGTGACGATGGGCGGTCCTGAGCCCATGTTCTCCAGCCCCATGAACCCTCTGTCCTCATTAGCTGAAGACAGGTGGCCATGAGGTAATTCAAAAATCCAATTTCCTCTTTTTATTAAGTTTCCTTTTGCCTTCTCACCTCCCCATGCAAGAAGGACATTTCCCTTTTACAGGCATTTCACACCACAGGAGCAGTAAGTCCTCACATCAGTAAAGCAGTTCACAGGTGGGATGATGGTCATCGTTTGGCGACCGTGTTTAAGCCTCTCAAGCATCCAGTGAGGCACATAAGGCAGAGGTCATCGCTTCCACTTTAGGGGTGAGGCGGCTGGGGACTGGAGGTGCACAGTGGCCGGTCTGAGGTCACACAGCTGGCAGAACTAAAACCAGAACCCAGGTCAGAGTGCTTGAGAATTTAGAACAGACCACCCAGCAGAGAGGAGACAAAAGTGACAGGTCACGCTCATCCTTTGCTGGAGACAGAGTGAACATTTTGCCAGAAAGCTATAAAGAGGCTTTGCATTTGCTGGAATCTGCTCTCCCATTGGTGGCATGAACATGCAGCAACATGCTGCAAAGTTTGCACTGTGTGTGGCATTTGGATGGCAAAGACGCAGCTGTCTCCATCTGGTTGCGCCTAGACCCTGACCCTGACACAGGCGGCAAGGCCCTGCATCTCTGCTCTAAGCAGCCTCTCCCTCCACCATACGCCAGAGTCTTGATCCAGTGTGAAGAGCAGACTCTCCTTGGGATCTTCCATGCCTGCCAGAAGAGCTCCTTCCGAAGCACATAAGACAGAAAGTCCTGACAGGGAGGTCCATCTGAGGATCTGACACACGGAATAAACATCGAACACAAAACTTCTGAGAAACACTTCAACGAATGAAGCTGCCAGCAAAGACTCTAAGAGAAAGGCTGCTTCAAAATACCCAAAGTCTAAGAGAAAGAGGAAAGTGGGATGAGGAGGTAAGACGATGTCCTGTGTTGTGGAAGGCAAGCAGCCTGGGGCTTTTGGTTAAGAGGGAGACAGCCACGCTGCCTGTTCCGAAATGGAAACCACACTGCTGCAAATGCCACTCGGAAAACAATCCCGGCATGGAGGGAAATCACAGCCACACCCTGGCTTAGGGTTTGGCTCAAATCAGAACAGGAGGTCTGTCTACATCTTGTGCAAACAGGAGATGGCCAGGGCCCAGTGTGAAGTCTTTCCGGGTCATTTTTATTGATTTATTTTTCCTATTGGATCAATAATCACTCACCTTGTGCCAGTTGTTTACAAGGCTTCGGGGATATGTGGGGATAAAATTCATCTTCTCTAAATATTTATGTCTTCTAATTTGGAGCATTATTTTCCTTTTTCAAATGGGCCATTTCTGAACCTTAGATGGTAACATGCAAGGTATTATGAGTTTGAAGTAAAACGTATCAAATCAATTTGCTCTGTTTTTTCAATTTTTCTCATGCTCCTCCTTAGATTTTCATATGAAAGACTCCCTGTTATCCTTAACTGAGACATAGGATGCTTAACACAATCTTGTAAAGTTCACCAGTTAGTAACCTTGCCAGCCCAACGGTGGTTAGGGTTCATTCCATCCTCAGAAACCTACATAAACAAAAAAAGATTGCTGACATCTGTGGAGAGTTCACTGCAAGTCAGGCATTATGCAAAGTGTTTTTGCTCATTTAATCTCTGCAACAACCCTATGAGACAGGTGTTATTATTATCCCCATGTTACAGATGAGGAAACTGAGATTCAGAAAGTGTCAACAAGCCCACATTCAGTTACTAAGCTGCAGACCAGGGGTCCAAGCCCAAGCAGACTGACTTTTGAGCGCTAAGTGCCAAACTCAAGAGACGTCCCTGAAACGGCAGCCGGTAGCTTCTGCCTCCTCTCTTCTATTTTGAGAAATCAGGCGGCTCCCACTTTGCTCCTAAGCCTTCACAAGGGAACATCCCTGTGTGACTGTGTTTTCCAACCACTGCCCTCTCCTCACTCCTGGCCTCTCCTCCGTTCCTCCACCTCTTCTGAAACAGGTCACCAGGAGTGGAGCAGGACGCCCTGGGGTGGGTGTCTCCAGCAGACAGCAGAGACCACCCGCCCCGGGGTGGGTGTCTCCAGCAGACAGCAGAGACCACCCGCCCCGGGGTGGGTGTCTCCAGCAGACAGCAGAGACCACCCGCCCTGGGGTGGGTGTAGCCAGACGGTCACCTCGGCCCCCTGGTGGCTGTGCTCACGCTCGTTACTCACGGGAACCTTGAGGTCGCCGGAGACGCCAAGTCTCTTCTGCTCTAAACACAGTACTCAGCTGTGCCTCTACCACCTCAGACACAGGCAGCCCAGTTTGTTCTAATATAACCTTATATTGTATGTTAGTCACACAGTCGCATCCAACTCTTTGTGACCCCACTGACTGTAGCCCACTAGCTTCCTCTGTCCATGGGATTCTCCAGGTAAGAATACTGGAGTGGGTTGCCATTTCCTCCTCCAGGGGATCTTCTCGAACCAGGGATTGAACCCGGGTCTCCTGTGTTAGATTTAGCCTTCCTAGATTTAACCAAACATTCCAGCTTGGTAAGGTTCTTTGCACCCTGGATCTATCGTCCAACATAGTTCACAACTTCTAAAATTCCTATAAGCATATTTTTATAATCACATCCGAGTTACTGAAAAAAGGTCAAAGAAAACAGAGGCCTGTGGCCCATCACTAGAGACGAGACCTAGAAGAACCTCACTCTGAGAGGAGGACCTTGTTGGGTTGACAATGACTCACGTGACTAGGCTCTCTCTCTTGACCCTGAGGTGCAGGAGGGGGAGCCAGGGCATCAGAATAAAAAGGCATAGTCCCGTGTTAGAACTCTAACGTGTGCTCAGGTTAGATTATCGTGTGGAGAAGAGAGGATCTGATTGGGAATCAGGTGAACGGGGACGGAGTCTCGGCTCTGTCCTTGGACAAGCCCCTCCACCTCTCTGGACCTCTAGTTCCTCATCTATAAAACAAGGGTAACAATAGAAGTTTCACTGAAAAGCTTTTAAAGGAGAAAAGGTTTAAACGTATACTTTGTCATCTATCACATACCAGACCATGAAAAGGATTTGGTGGTAAATGCTGAACGGTTGATGGTCTGTGTTAGGCCTGACACTCCGAGCCCTGCTTTCAGGGCAGGAAGGGGTTGGAGGCGCCCCTGTCCCACCGTGGAGTCCTGTGTCCCTGCTGTGGGGTGCATGCAGCGCTGCTCCATTAAGGGAGACTTAGAACTAGCCGGCAGCGCAAAGGCAGTGGTTAGTGGGTTAGTGGGTTGGTAAACTGAGGTTCCTGGTTTCTCCACAACCGAACTGTTCTGAGCCCTGGGGTTTTAGCTCCCCGAAAAGAGCAGTGAGAATAACGCGTCTGCTTCCAACACCCTGGACTCTGGTCCTACTGAAATGGATCAGGACCCAATGGTCCTTGCCTGCTCCATGCCCCCTGCCTGCCTTTTGTTTGTGGAAAACTTTGGTCAAAGAATAAGTTTAATCAGAGAAATGAGACCACGCGGAAACAAAGGAAAACAGTCAAAGAAGACCATATAATAATAACGTAGTTATGAAGCACAGTCAAGGACCTTTAGTTTCTTCTCAGGGGCTGTAGATAATACTCTGAGCCATATCCTGCGAGTTGTCTTATAGAGACTGAAACTCCAGGTGGAGAAGTTAAGTGCATGATGGCCAGACTATACCCACGACAGAAGCCGCCACAATTCTGAGAAATGGCCTCAAAGAAATGGAAACAAACAGACCTGGGAACTGAAGATTAACTGTACCCCATCAACCAAGATGACACAGGTCAGACCTCTGATGACCAATTTGACGATGACTGGCAGAGCTGACTATGCTGTTTCTGAATGTAGCCCCCTCTGTCTGTCTATAAAAGAGTGTCAGTGGTGGGGAGCTGGCCTTTGGACTGACATCCACCCTCCTGCCGAGTTGCTGCCATCTGAAACAAAGCAAACTTTCCCTTCCACCAACCTGGTCTGTATATTGGCTTTTGAGCAGCGAGCAGCCACACCCCACATCTTTCCGTAACACTGTGATGCTATTTAAGGATCAGGCAGTAAGCACGAATCCAAGAAGAAGCTTCATGAACCTCCCCAAAGACACGAAGGACGCAACCGAAGTGTTACTTACACAACAGAACACTTTTGCTGCCATATTCTGGTCAAATTGGCCGAGGATGATCCGCACGTCATTGCCCTGTGGACAGAAGACACGGATGTGGAGGTGAGCGTGTGATCGGCACAGCCCGGAGGCCGCAGGCTGCAGGCCGAAGCCAGCGGCTCGGAAGGGCCGCGCCCTCCCCGCTCTCCTCCAGCAAGAGCAGGCAAGCGCTGGGGGACGCCGACACAGCGTCTGCTTTCCATCCTCACTCTACGCTTAGGGAAACTGAGGCCAGACGAGAGAAAGGACCTTCCAATATCCCCAGGGGAGTTGGCAGCAGAAACAAGCTCCACACCCCGCCCCTCAGTATGCGAGGCTTTTCCCCCTTCCAGGAGTCCACAGAGCTTCCCAGTTAAGGCATTGCAGAGTCCCTTCACGTTCTGAGCTTTGTTCAAATCTCAGCTCCACTCAGGTGGCCTCAAGTGGCTCTTTCCCCCAACTTGGCCTCAGTTTCCTCATCTGCAAGATGGGAATAACGGCAGTACTTACTTATAGTGCTTACTTAGAGGACTAGATGACATTATCCTTATGAAGTGCTTAACACAGTTCCTGGCAAAGAGGAAACACCCAGCTAGAATGATTTTTTTATAACCTTCTCCCAACCCATTCTTCTCCTTTTATTTCAAAGGAAAATCTATATTCAAACGTTCTATAAACAGTTATCATCTTATTACCGCAGTGGGGTTAATAGGTACATACTCTACTGTAGGTTCTATGCTGCATGCTAAGTCATTTCAGTCATGCCAGACTCTTTGCGACCCCATTGACTATAGCCCACCAGGTTCCTCTGTCCGTGGGATTCTCCAGGCAAGAATACCGGAGTGGACTGTCATTTCATTTTCTAGGGGATCTTCCCAACCCAGGGATCGAACCTGCATCTCTTATGTCTCCTGCATTGGCAGGTGGTTTCTTTACCACTGGTGACACCCGGGGAGCCCCACCACAGGTCCTGTGACTCGTTTATTCATTCAACAAAGACTTACTGAGTGTCTGCCTGAAGTTCTCTCCCGAGTCAGGGTAAGGGGTTCTTGGTTGCTTTCTAGGGGACGGGATCCAGGCTGGGCTGTGCCCCATGGAGAACAGGCAGAAGGAAGATGAACAGGCAGAAGGAGGATGTACAGGCAGCCCCCAGGAGACAGCCAGGCCTCAGCCCACATGCTTGCTCCCCATCACAGTCCTGCCCTCTGCACTGAGATTTAGCCCTGCAGGTGATGCTACCTTCCTGACATTTATCCCGTCCTTCCCAGCAGGTCGCAAGGCTCTTTGATGCATAAAGAAGAGAAACATCCCTTTAAAGATCAGTTTTTAGCATCTTTCAAAATTGGAAAGTGCTGACTGGGAGGCCATTTTACTCATCATGTACTTTAGCAAAATAAAAAAGGCTTGGATTCTAAAATCATCCTTCGTTTGCAAGCAAGAATGGAAAGACGAAAAAAAAAAAAAAATCCTTGCTCTGAAAGGACTTTAAAAGATCTTTAACAGAGCCCAGTCGAAGGAAGGCAAGCCTTTGTCATCACCACGTCTGCAATGCTATAAAAAGTTCTAAGCTGCTTCCGTTCTGTGGCCTTGCTCCTGGGACACTTCAGGGTCTTTCTGCTTATTTGTTGAATTTTTTATAACATCTCTTGCTGCTAACACTATTCACCTATCCATATCCATCCAACAAACATCTATGGAGCATCTGCTTTGTGCCAAGCGCTGTGTTGCTAAACATGGTACAGTAGAATCAGCTTATTGGATTTTGGAGTCAGAGAGACCTTGGCTCACATCCCAGCTCCAGCACCTACTAGGTGCATGACCCTGGGTCTTAATCTCCTGCAGCCTCGATTTTCTCATCTCTGAAACAGGCATAACACTCCTTACCTGACCCGGTGGCTGGAGGATTCATGGTCAATGAGCCCCCCTCCGCCCCCTGGTGCTGGCTTCCATGATGCGCCCCCCTGCTTCCTGGTCGTTCCCGCTCAGATTCTCACTCAGCCCCTCACCCTTCTGCCCGCCCCGAATGCTGGTGTTCCGTACAGGTCTGCCCTCATCACTCTCCCTGGGCAACCTCATTCACGACCCCAGCCACAGCTCCCCTCTGAAAGCTGGGGACTCCCAAACCCCTCTCCCGAGCTGCCTTTTCTCTAGCTGTCCCTTGGATACCTCCATGTGGATCTTCCTAGGCACCTGAAGCTCAACGTGTCCCAAGTGGACTCACCATCATTCCCAAAATGCCTCTTTCCTCCTCCTGTACTGCCTATCTCTAGAATGGTGTTGCCAACCTCCCACTCCCTAAGATAAGAAACCTGGGAGCCACCTGAGGTCCTCTCCTCATCCCAGCCATAACCAGGGCCTGTTGGTTCTGTCTGCTCACCAGCTCCTGAATCCCTCTGGTCTCTCCAGCCCCATTGCTCTGGGTTGAGCCATCATCACTCCCTACCTGATGAACCACTACAGCCTCCCAGCTGGATCTCTCTGCCTTCAGTCCTGCCCCATCCATCCAGTCTCCGCAGAGCAGACAAGGGAATCATTCCAAAATTCAAATCTGATTGTGTAAAATCTTTCCATGGCTTAGACCCTGACAGATCAAACTCTGAGCTCCTTAGAACATCGCAGATTCTTTACCAACTCACTCCTGCTCATTTCAATAACCACAGTTCTTGCTCCTCCACATCCCAGAGAATGAGCTACCTGAAGTTCTCTTAGATGGTCTGCCACACACTCATTCACTCGCTCACTCACTCATTCATCCCCTTTCTCACTCGTCCTCTCTTTCTTTACACAAGTTCACCTCTCCAGAATGCCATTCCCTCCACCCCACTCGTTCTGCCTGGAGGGCTGCTGCTCTCCCTTCCCGCCTTAGCTCAGGAGCTCCTACTTGGAAAAATCATCCCTGTCCCCAGGCTTGGGCCACTTTCTCCTCTGTGAAGTTCTCTCCTGGGACCCAAGGGATCATGGATCTACTTAACTCCTTTCTAGAGATGCAAAAGGCTCTCCCAAATCCAGCACAGCACCCCAAAACCAGCACGCTCACCTTGGTGTCCCCTGACCATTAGAGGGCCCTGGAGAAAGAGCCTATCCAGGGCTAGGTGGCACTTGATGCAGGAAGATATTCACACCCACTCTGATTCTAGATGGTGAGAAAAGGGGCAAGGTGCTGCAAATCTAGGAGAAAAGAGGACAAGCCAGCAACTGGTGCAAGTGGAGCCTGGATCCAAGGGTTGGGAGAGGACAATGGGAAATGTGACTGGGGTGATACTTGGGGGGGTGCCTTGAGAAGCATAAAGAGTTGACGGTGTTCTCAAAATGGAATATGTGTGCTCCCAGGACAGAGGAGTTCTGAGTACAAAAACTGCAGGTATACCTGGTTCTTTCTGGGGTAGCAGTTTGTTGGAAGATTCAGGGGTGAAGGGAAAATTTTGGATTGGATGAATCTTAAAAGTTTTAACACACCCACATTATCACAAAAGTTCCAGAATCACAGTTTTCAATGTTGCATAACTTGTATGGTTTCCTTAAAATCCTGAGAAAGGAAAGAGCTTTGTTGGCAGAGGACCTGCTTCTGGCCACGGCCACCCACCTCCCTGCCAGGGGTATAAAGGCACTCTTCTCTATAGGTGAAAGGACTTAGGGGACAGTTGAAGGATGGCCAGAGGGGAGGGGAGGAGAGCCATGACCATCTCTGAGGATGAGCGTGCAGAACAGTGCTGTGACGTTAGAGACCCTGGAACGTGGCAGAGGGCAGGGTCTCAGAAGTCCCCGCAATGGACTCTTGCTTGGCTCTGCAGGGGGCTGTCTGGAGTGAACGTAGATGTCCTGAGATCAGACAAATGACAGCTTCTTCTTAGAGGGCTAGATCTAAAGTCACGGAGGGTATCGGAGACCTATGTTTACACCCTCAACAGGCCACACTCACAGGCGAGTGCAAAGATGGAAGGGAACAGCCATGGGGTGGAGGCCCCGAAGGTGCGCTCAGTCCAAACCTTGGGTGGATTTCCTTTCCTTTCTCCTGGCTCCTCTCCTCTGTTGTCTATAAAGAAGCCCTTTGTCTCTGGGGCCCTTAAAGGGAGCTAAAATCTCACACAAAAATAACACTTAAGAAGCATGACTCAATTCAAAGCACCAGTGTACAACCCTCACAAATGACAGCTCCTGAACTCTTTCTAGCTATTGCCTTAGGAGGTAGGTGCTATTATTATGCCCACTCTGGACAGTCTCATGTGCAAACTGAGCCCCAATGCCTTAAGTGACTTTCCTAGTCACAGCATATGCCGGTGGTCCTATGGGACCCCCTCCTCGGGGCTGGAGCACCAACCCAGTTCCAGGGAGGGTGGGCTGCCACCAGCTCCCTCCCTTTCCTGGAGAACTTCCCTCAGCCAAGGGGAGATTCCAGGCCCTGGAAGGTCATGCTGCACCTCACCCTCCATAGCGGGCAGTGGCTGACTCACACGGTAGGAAACTCCAGCCCCCTGTTGAAAGGTGGAACCAGCTCTGCAGGGCAGAGAGCCCGCAGAGCCAGGGTAACCCGCCACCAGCCAGAGGCGTTCTGACCGAGCCCCCCTCTCGCCCCACCCCGCTTCTGTCCCCTTCTCCTGAGCACACTCCCAGTGAATCTCTTTCTCAAGGGCCTCAGACTCTGTCTCCAGGGCGTTCAACCTAAGACACCAGGTCACAGAGATAAGAAGTGGTGGCTTTGGCCTTGACCCAAGGTGAGTTTGGCCCCAGAGCCCAAGCATTTGACCACTCATCCCTATATATTCCCTCCCAAGCCGAGAAGGCCAACGCCCCAGGGCCTGGGCTGCTGGGGCTCAACACCCAGTCTGCTGCAATGACAAAATGTACCTTGGATTTTGAAGTGGAAGGACTTGAGGGGCAAACGCAATCCTGAGACATTAAAACAGCTGATGTGCATTTAAAGGGGCAGGAAAGCAGAACACCGTCCATCTTGCTTCCCTGTGACAGCAGAGTGGGGGTTCTGCTAGGAGGTCAAGGTGGACCCTGACACTGACCTGTGAGTCATCTGACGTCTCCTGACACCTGTGCATCTGTCTAAGCCCACGTTTAACAGCTTCCTGGCTTTCTGCAGCTTGCTCTACCCACTAGGGAGCTGAAAAATCAGAAGGCATCATCTTCCATGTTGTAGAACAGGGTGCAGTGCAATGAGCACAAGACGGCTGCGCCATTAGAGGCCAGCCCGATGTGGGCCGGGAGGAGGCCTGGCCTGGGCAGTGAGCGCTGGGGAAAGGGTCAGAAGCCCGGGCCCGCTCCCGCTCCCTCACTTTGGTCATGAGACCTGGGGTAAGCCTGAGGGGATTTGCCTAGATGCTTTCCAAAGTTCCCCCTGGCTCTGACAGGCTGATTCCACACCCGGAATGAGTATTCTCTTTCATTTAGCTAAAATTAGTCTTTCCTAGACTATTTTTCCTTCCCCAGAAGTGTCCCTAAAAGCGGAGAATCAGGAGCCGTCTACTCTCAAGGACAGGAGTGAAAGAGGAAGAGCCCCAGCAGCCCTGGTGAGGCGTGGCGCTCCTTTAGAGTTTATCATCGCATCTTGAAAATTCATGTATATTTAGCATTCTGATAACATATGTATGTTTATCTGAGGATAAAAGTTATGCTTTCCTTCCCACGTCTCTGAGAAAAGCTGGCCTGATGGGAAGGTACACCACATTTATTCTGTAGCTTTGAGTCCCTTTGGGGTACTTGTATGAGCCTCAAGTGCAGGCAGTCAGGCTGGGCTCCTGGCCCGTGGGGTAGAGAGTAATTCCCACTAGGACTTTCCCATGCAGCAAAGTGGGGAACAGTCCTCCTCAGGACCTGTCTTTGTGGCCTTCCTGTAATGGCTTCCCAAAGATGTCCATGGTCAAATCCCTGAAAGCTGGGGACAAGCTATGACACAGCAAGGGGGAGTTAACCTTGCAGATGAGTTAAGGTTGCCAGTCATCTGATTCACAAAACAGGGAGATTTCCCTGGAGTTCGAATCCCGAATGACGGGTTGGTGGCTGCTCCAATGAAAGCCAATAAGGCAACTGAAATTGATAGGGACAGTGTAAAGAGACAAAGCAGGCAACTAAATAGTTAATCCCACTAAGGGATCATAAATAAAGAAAAAAGTATGGGAGATCTTGTAAGTGACTGATCCATCAAGAGAGCAGTCTTGCTTAGCAACGAGTGCAACATAAGCGTGAGACGTGCCCCCAGACAATAAAACAGTGGTGGAATAAGACCCACATCCTGCCCAGTGAGGTGAGTTAGTGACTCCTAGGACATGCTCCTCTGTGCACATTAAAAACAAAAACATAGGGAAAAGATGGCCTTAAACTGAAACCTGAGATGATCTGCCATATGTTAGTATATTTTACCACCTTCCTGCTCATTTTCATAGCTCCACGACAGTCCTAGTTTGACTATGCAGGGACAAGAAAACTCCCCTACCCAGCATGGAGGAAGCACTGATGGTGGAAGCCTGACGTCTACTCAAGCATGAGGAAGAAGGTGGCCTTCTCCGCCTCCTCACTGTCCCTTTGGTTGTAAGACCGGAGCCCGGTAAGTTCTCAGCACAGCACTCCCTGGCCTGCCGAGGTGCGTCTCTCACAGCACCGTATACTAAAAACTCTGCCCTTACCCGTCACTCTGCCTCTGATTGAATTCTTTCTGCACCAAGACAGAAGAACCCTACGCTGTACTATGTTCTGGAATGCGTTCTGTGGCTTCAAAATGAACAGAGGGGTACATATGGAGCCTGGTGTTCTTCCCAACACAGCCCCGGGCTTCAGTGTGAGCACCATGGAAATATTCAAGGTCCTGAAAGGGGTGGCCTCCTAGCCCAGCCTGGTGACCACTTACATTAAACATTCCCGATCAAAACAGATCCATCCAGAGTGAGCTTAAAGGCCTGGGGTCTTCATCTCACAGAGATGGTTTTATTTCCTGACTTTCTTTTAGACAAACTTTGATATACGTATCTGCTAAATCAGCCTGATCAATCCGATTATTCAGTTCCTCTATGTTCTTGCTTATTTTTGAATGGCTGATCTGTCCAAGACTGAGAGAAAAATGTTGTGGCTCCCAATACTACTGTGTTTGTGTCAATTCTTCTATAGCAGGCCACTCTCTGTATATTTCAGTGAGATGTAATTTAGAGCAATAATGGTCCATGATTATGCTCTTCTCAGGGTGAAATGTACCTTTATCTATAGAAAGCCATTTATCCTGGTCAATGCCTATACCTTGAATTCCCTGTATTCTAATATGAACCCTGGATCCTTGCTTCATATACCTTGATATACCTTTGCTTGACCTTTTACCTTTGACCTTTCTGTGTCACCGTGTTGTAAATATAACTATAACTATAGCTAATTCTTTAAAACACAACCTGCAAGTCTTTGCCTCTTCGTAGGGAGTTTGACCTATTTGAATTTCTGGTCAGAATGACTATATTTGATTTTCAGTCTTACTTTATGTTTTCCGGTTTTCACGTTTGCTTTGTTTTTTGATATGTGGACTAGATTTTCTTTGCTTTTATCTTCTGTGTTTCAGGAGCTTCGGGTTCTGCTTATATTATAGTATTAACGTGTTTGCTATTAAGTTATTCAAAGCCTTTTAAACTTATATTTTTCTAATTATGAAAGTCATAAGCAAAATAGTCTCTTTTGAGCCCCACTTCTAATTAAGATCAGGACTTTTTTAACTCACATTTTTACCTCTGTTAATGGAATTTGGGTTTTTATATCTCCATTGCTATTATTACAGTATTTATTTGCATTATATGCATATTCATGTTTGCTTCAAAACGAACTTCTGCATCTGCACGCACTTTTATAACTGCTCAGCTCTCTCTACGGCGTCCATGATCCCTGCTCACCTGCTTCTGTCACGACCTCAGCTATAACGTTAGCTGTTGTTCAAGGCGGGCTGACATAGGACCTCAAGGGTTAACTTCAAGGGCACCTGGCTAGTGAGCCTCACATGGGGGAAAATGTCTCCTAGCTGCTCCATTGTTTCCGGGATTGAACGTTGCAGGGGCGTCGGGGAGGACTGGTTTTGCACCTTTGTGGGCAATTTGTTTGATTTTTTTCTGGCCTAGGTACTTGTAGATTTTCCCTTTTATGTTTTATTTCAAAACTTTTAACAAAATGTGTCTGGGTATGACTCTCTTTTCACCAGTTCTGCTAGAATGTAGAAAGGCCAGCTGGTCTGCACATATAGTCTATGCATTTCCTTATGAAACTGTTGACTTTGTAGTTTCAAAATGGTTCAGTATTGGCAGTTTTGTATGGTCCAGTCTAGGAGTTCTCTCTTGAATCCTCTTAAGTTTGTTGCTTATTTTTTAAAATAAATTTCATGAGAATAGTTTTAGATTTACGGAAAAATCACAAAGGAAGTATAGAGAATTTTTATATGTCTCTCACCCAGTTTCCCCTATTAGTAACATCTTACTTTAATATAGTACATTTGTTATAATTAATAAATCAATATCCATTCATAATTAACTACAGCTCATACTTTATTCAGATACTCTTAGTTTTGTTTTTTTTCTTCCTCTAGTGTCCTTTTTCTCCTCCTGGATCCCATTCAGGATACCACATTATATATTGCTGTCATGTCTCTGCAGGCTCATTTTGGCTTAGGCATTCCTTAGTTTTGAAGACCTAAAAAGTTTTGAGGAGTCCTGGTAAGGTATTTTGCAGGATGGCCTTCAACCAGAATTCACCTGATGTTTTTCTCATTGTTAGACTGGGTTTATAGGTTTCGGGGATCATATCAAAGGCACAGACTATCAACAAGACTTATCCTGTAAATGCTGACCTTGGTCTCTTGGCCAAAGTAGCGTTTGTCAGGTTCCTCCACTCTAAAGTTACTCTTCTTTTCCCCCTTTTCATCCTGTGCTCTTTGGAAGGAAGACACTTAATAAGTGAGTTAAGTGTCCACTGCTCCACTTCCTTGGGCCTGAAATATCTACACAAATCATTTGGAATTCTTTGGCACAGAAGATTTGTATATTCTCTCCCATTTACCTACTCGGTCATGGGCATCTGTTTTATACTTTGGGTTATAATCCAATACTACTTTTATTTTATTGCTCAAATGTTGCAGTTCTGGCCTCTGGGAGTTCTTTCAGTGGCTACTTTGGTTGGCTGGTGGACAATTCTGACACCGCTCCCCCCACCAAATCAGGGTGTGTTGTTGACGTGGTTTGAGCACGTCCTCAACTTTCTGGCACTGCAGGACGCTCCAGGATCATTTTGTATGTTTCTTGTCCCAGTCCCAGGTCAGCCATTTCTCCAAGGATCCCCAGGTCCTTTCCATGGAGAATGGCATTAGAAACCAAGATCTGGGTGGGAGCTGAGCTTACTGATACTCGGGTGCCTACTTTGTTTTAGATTTTGGTTCTGTTTCATGTGTCCCAGTGTTCAGTTAGCATCTCCCTTCTCCCGTGTCCATAACTTCTCTTTCCTCTCATTAGATTGATCTCTTTGACCATTTCCTCTGAATTTTGGGAAAGCATTTCAAGTTTGTCCTGCATATTATTGATTTTTATTTTTCGTGGCATTAACTCTGCTCTCTACTGCCTCCAAAGCAGGTTTTAATTCTGCTAGTCACTATTTAGTTTCCTTCCTTGTCCGCTGTACCTCCTTCTCTATCTTACCCCACCAGACATCTGCTTCTTCTCTGAGCTCTCCAGAAGTTACTTTTCTCTGAATGCTTTATCCTTGTGTTCTGTTGGCTTTGTCTGTCCAGATTTGGTATTTGGTTTATGCCCACTCAGCAAATTTGTCAGGCAAATTAGGTTTGGTTCCAGGTGGTGGGGAATAAAACAGTGATCCAGACATACAGACACTGCTGCTTCCTACAGCTTTCATCCTAGTGGGAAGAGACAGATGACAAAAAAACCGGGAAAAACGAATAGGAGGTCAGATATTGTTATGGGTTGATCTGCATCTCCCAAAGAGATGTTGAAGTCTTAACCCCTGATACCTCAGAACGCGACCTCATTTGAAAACAGCATCATTGTATTAATAGATGAAATCAGTTGAGGTAAGTTCACACTGGAGCAGGGCAGGCTCTTAATCCTCCAAGACTAGTTTCCTAAGAAGAAAATGATGTGAAGGGAAAGAGGGGAAATGTCAGCTGGGCAAAGGAGTTACACAGCTGCAAGTCAAGGAATGCCAAG
Organism: Cervus canadensis; assembly: GCF_019320065.1. Taxonomy (NCBI): domain Eukaryota; kingdom Metazoa; phylum Chordata; class Mammalia; order Artiodactyla; family Cervidae; genus Cervus; species Cervus canadensis. The sequence goes on along the minus strand of NC_057399.1, from coordinate 10,053,218 downwards.
GATTGCCAGCTGACACTAGAAGCTTAGAGAAAGGTACGGAAGAGTCCCCGAGCCTGCTACAGAGCACGGGCTCGCCAACATCTTGACCCTGGCCTTCTGTCCTTGAGATGTGAGAGGACAAACTTCTGTTGTTTTAAGCCCCCTGGTTTATGGTGCTTTGTTATGGCAGCCCCAGGAAACTGATACGGATCTCCATCAGTGAAACGGAGGAAATTAACAGAAAGGGGGAGTGGGAGTGTGAGGAGCCGGGATTTAAATGTGAAATAAAGCCTCCGGGAAAGGCGGACCACTGAGAAAAGACTAGAGGCAGGTTCGAGAAGCAGCGATGCAGGTGGTGAGGGAAGAGCTCCATGCTGAGGGGCGCCTTTGCCAAGAGACGGAGCGCGCTGTCCTTGGCTCCGCTCTCCCGGGCTTCTGGGATGCTGGAACCCTCTCTCAGAACCGCAGCTGTGCGGGGCGGTGGGGGAGCTGGGCCGTGGTGTTGCCCAGATCCGAGTTTGAATTCCAACGCACCACTTTCCAGCTGGGTGGCTAGGGGTGAGGTCCTTAACCTTGCTGCTCCTCAGGTTCCCCATTTGTGAAATGAGGATACAAAAATCCCCTCTGTCCTGGGGCTCTGGGGAGGGCTGAATGGGCAGGTGAAGCCGAGAGCTCCAGCCCTTGCTCAGGGCACTGGAAAGGCCGGCTGCTATTTCCATCAGCATTCAGATCACTCCCGCTTCTGGTGGCACTGGCTGGCTGGTTAGCAGAGCACCAAGTTCTATCCCCAGTTTCTTGCAGACTTTCAACTCGTGCGTCCGCTCCACACACAAAGGCTCTTCACATTTTAAAGCCCGCAGAATTCCGCCGGGCCCCTCAGGTGGAGGAAGCTCTTTCCAGCGCCCGGCCTGGGGAGAGGCTGCGTGGGGCAGGAGCCTGTCCGCGCAGCACCGGGGTGCCGATCACCCCAGGCGGTCCCTGCAGAGCGAGCACTCCTCCCCTCCGGATGCACTGGGCCCCACACAACCCAAGGCCACCCTCAGACCACATGGCCTGTGGGGCCAGAGCTGGGCACACACCTGGGCTGCCTGCAGGCCCTTCCTCACTACCGCTTCCTCATCGGCAGAGGCTTCCGGGGCTGAAACTCCACGGGCTCATGCGGTGTCTGCGCCCGAGCAGGTGACAAACACTGCTGCCTGCTCCCCGTCCCCATCCCTGGGTCTCCGCCTCCCCACGTGTGAACAGGGGGCTTCATAAGCTCTAAACTGCCACCTGCTCTGATCAGTAGAATCTGGGATCAGGCCAAGAGAGAAGGGACATGTCAGCAGCTGGCATCTGAGGCCCCAGGCTACTTTCAATGTGGGCATGGGGCCTGGAAGAGTAGGTGACAGCTCTAACTGTGTCTGTACCTACGTACAACCCCCAGCAGCTCCCCGCTGCCTGGCATAAAAGACCAAACTTCTTAGCTCAACATTCAAGGCTCGTGGAAACTGGCTCCAAATTCTATTTCCACCCTTGGCATCTTTTCCGTGCCCCCATCCCGCACTCCAGCTTCCTGGAATTCCTCTGATCCCCAGTGCACGGTGAGCATGGCCGCCCTGCCCTCTGATTTTCACCCTGTGGGTCTCCACCCTGACATCCTCCATGGCTGTCCCTTCTCTGCAGCCGTGTCTGAGCCCTCTCCCGGGTGGGATGAGTCACTCTCTCCCTGTGTTCCCCGGCCTCTCTGCTCCTGGTTTCCCTGGGAGGTATCTGCCTTCAGACGCCTGAGGACACAGGCAGGCCTGATGATGGCGGCGAACCCAGGAGCGGGTCTGGCACAAACCTGACGTTTGAGAGAGTTTGGGAAATGAATGTGCAGAAGACAGCGGGCGACTACTTAGAGCCGCAAACATCTAGTTGACCCTTCTGTTCCTGGAGTGAGCGTCGCCGGAGGGGGTCAGGAGCCTGAGCTTTCAGTTCCAACCACATTACTTCCTTGCTGTGGGTCTGGGCAAGAGAGGTTCTCACTGTGAGCCTCTTCGCAACAGGAAGGAAGTCCCCTGAAGGCAGGGGCCAGGTCTGAGTCATCAGTGTTCCCCACTAGCCTGTCCTTGAGTGGGCGCCAGGGATGTCTGCCGTGCCCTGCTTGCCTCTCAGGCTGTGCTGAGAGATACGAAATCACCCAGCAATTCCACATGGTCACACACCCGGCAAGCAGACCTCTGGCCAGTGCTGGACAATAAGCAAGGGACAGCCAGCTCCTGGGGGCTTTTCCTCACATCTCAAATGCCAAGGACAAAATGGAACAGCCTGAATTCAAGACTCCTTCGAAGTCAGGGATTTGGAGAACCCCAGGAGCATGCCATCAGTCTGGCCTCCAGGCCCTGGCCAGCTGCACCTACCTTAAGCTTTTTGACACTGGTGCAGGGATCATTGGAGAAGCTCTCGGTGTCCGAAATCTCGATGTCCTCACCGTAGAGAACCCCGGTCAGGTCGTTTCTCACCTGCCAGCAAAGAGAGGAGAAAGGGTGGGTGCCGGCAGTCACAGGACGGGCCACTTCACAGGGGTCTGGGAAGCGGCTAGAACAGGTGAGGTGATTTTCTCCACCGATGTGAAAAAGGAGTGGGTTTTGTCTTCATTAAAAACTAGATTGCCCCCTGGGACTTTGGAGATTCCCCTCCCCTGAGGACACACAAGCAGAAGGAGGCCAGACAGGGAAGGGACTGAAGTTGCCCAGGAATTTCCTGGAAGAATTAAGACAAGCATCCAAGTCGCTGGACTTTCATGCTGGTGTTTCATATCATCTTCAAATCAGATTAGGCAAATACATCACACTGTCTCCAAATTAGACTATTCAAATACTTCTCTATATTTTTCATTATTTATTTGCAATATTACCTCATTTCTAGGGTGAGGAAATAGCTGAGATATTCAGATAGATAAAACAAAAACAGAGGAGAGGGTGAGGGGGCGCGGAACCAGCCTGTGATGTTAAACACAACGATGTATCTGCCGGCACAGAATGACTAACATCTATGTGCTTAAAGCAGAGAGCTGCAAACCCCAGTGTTCACACGCACTAACCAGTGTGCGACGCGGTCTGTGTGGAGGGATACTAGGGAGGGGTGTGGCAAACTAAAGCTTCACCTAAAGACAGCACTTGCTGCTCAACTCCAAACAAGCTATGCCAGAGTGTGGCTCCAGAATCACCAGACCTTCTGATTTGGAAGGGAGAAATAAGAAATCTACATTTTTATTTATTTTTGGGCCACACTGCACAGCATGCAGGATCTTAGTTCCCCAACAAGGGATTGAACCCGTGCCCCCTGCAGTGGGAGCATGGAGTCTTAACCACTGGACTACAGGGAAGTTCCTAGATTTTTAAACTAAAGTAGGATCCCTCATGTCTTAAAGGGCTTCCCAGGAGGCGCCAGTGGTAACAGGAAGATCCCCTAGAGAAGGAAATACAAGCCACTCCAGTATTCTTGCCTGGAGAACCCATGGACAGAGGAGCCTGGCGGGTTACAGTCATACAGAGCATCTCAGCATGAGCACATTTTAAAATGTTGACACTATTTTCAAATTTAAAAAAAAATAAAGTTAGGATCAAAACAAATAAATCTGAAATCTGTATGCGGCCCGTGTCTGTGACTGCACACCCTTGGACAGAAAGCCATGGAACTAGCCTGTGTTTTAGTAGAAATAACCAGGTGGGAGTCTGGGGACCCAGGTTCCAAGTCTTGCTCTGTCACTGACTGGCTTGTGACCTCAGCCTCTCTGAGGGACGCTTTCCCTCTTAGCATTTCAGTCTCTTCCTCTTTAACTGAAGATGAGCTCTGAAAGCACTTCTTGTCTATACCTATTAAGATAGTTATTATCAAAAACCAAAACCCTGCAAGTGTTGGTGAGGATGTGGATAAACTGGAAACTGGAACCTTGAGCACTCTAAAAATTTCCCACAATATGGTAATATGATCCAGCAACTCTACTTCTGGTTATATACCCAAAAGAAGTGAAAACGGGGACTCAAAGAGGTATTTGCACACTCGTGTGCATAGCAGCATTATGCGAAAAGGTGGAAGCAACCATCTTTAGGAAGCAATGTCCATCAACAGATGAGCGGATAAACAAACTGGGGTTTATACATACAGTGGAATATTATCCAGCCTAAAAAGGAATGAAATTTTGTCACGTGCTACAATATGAATGAAGACATTATGCTAAGTGAAATAAGCCAGATGCAAAAGGACGAAAGTATGATTCCACTTAGGTGAGGTACTTAGAGTAGTCGAGTGCATAGAAACACAAAGGAGAATAGTGGTTTCTAGAGTTGGGGGGTGGGCCGGTGGAGTTGTGGGTACAGAGTTTCTGTCTGGGATAATGAAAAGTTCTGGGGCTAACGGGTGCTGCTTCCTGCACAACAATACGAAGGTACTTAGCATCCCTGCACGTAAACTGTAAACTTTACAGTGGTAAAATGGTAAATTTGATGCTACGTACATTTTACCATGATAAAAAAGTACTTCTTGTTTCAACAACTGATAGATCCTCCCAATGTATATATCGAAATGTTTTGAATAATTTGGCCCTGAATGTTGCAGGATGGTCACTGGGAAGCCCCCACTACAGAAGGGGAACAAAAAGGGTTGTGGTGGGAACTGCCATATTTCATTTTTTAAAAAGAAATGTGATGCCAATAGAGGAAACCATGAACACATTAACTCTGGGCAGCAAGACCATGGGTATTGAGTGTTCTATGCTCTGCTGAACACTTGAAATACTTCGTGATATGCACGTTTGTAAGAAGAATGAAACTGTCTCAGTCAGGGTGAACCTTGTCCATCTTTAGTTTTTACCTGTATTTTGATGGAAGATTGGGAACTAGTTGGCTGAAAAAAAGTTGACTTTGCCATTATGGCTTATTTCTGCTATGTCAAATCCTTTTTGGATGCACGTGGGTTCCATTATTAGGTTTATGTGTCATGGGGGTGCTGTGGACCAACAATTATTGATGTGAAATATTAAAATGTGCAAGCTTGGCCCTGCCAGAAGGCAAAGCAGCCAATGCACATACTACTAAGGCATGCACAGGCAAGCCCTGGCTCTCCGTGTCCTCGCCACCCAAAGTGAAGGAAACTTCTTGAACTCTCTTGAATCTCAGTCTTTTCACCTATAAAATGGGAGTTAAACAGCATGTAACTTACAGGGCCCAGCAAAAACACTGAGGATGGGAAATGGCTTTGTAAATTCTAAAGTTCTTTACGCTGCCTAAAAGCTGGAATGGTCATTTCCAGGTATAAGACCCAGCATCAAGGCTGTCAGTGGCTTGGAGCATCCATCTGTAAATAAGTACGGGCATGAGAGGTGTATATAATCATGGCAAATACAGGCGCTCAGAACTCGGAACAAACCAACCCCAAACACCCTAGAGGTCATCTCATTTTTCTCCTAATTTCACAAATAAGGAAGCTGATGACTCCCAGGCCAGTGCTCTCTGAATGGTCCCAAGCTGGCTCTTTCGGATCCTGCCAGATGTGGACAGCTCCTGAGGCTTATGCGCCAGAACAGGTCAGAACAGACGGCTGGGGCCGTCAGCCACTCACTGACCATAATTTCAGCACCAAGAAGTCTACTCAGCTGGAGTATTTACTCTAATGGACATTTTTAGGGAAAACAAATGCAAAAAACTAGTAATAAATGGTATTTTAAAATAACCAAAGCATGATAAAGAACTAATGCAATTGATCTACCTCACAAGGAAATAAATTCATACTCTCACATGTAGAAGGAAAGATCATTCAATGCACTGGTCAAAGATTACTAAGTCAGAAAAAACACCTTCCTTTTTTTTTCCATTCTGGTACTGCAAATATCTCTTGTTTTACAGGGCCAATGTCTTTTATCAGCTTGCTATAAATTGCATTTCAGCGAAGTGAATCCTATTTTTTATTCATCTCCACTATAAAAGCAGAAATATGTTCTTCCTGGAAAGGAGTAACACTTAATTTTCAAGAAAATAAAATACATTCACACATACACACATGCTCAAGTACAGCCAGAGTCCAACTGGGCCCTCATCTGCATACCGGGCCTCGGGAGGCAGCCATCAGGAGTCTGATTTGCTAAAGGCCCCGGCCATCCTGGGAGGAAGGGAGAGAGATGGGTGCTGATGGGCCGGGAGGGGATGGAGAAGGCTGCCGGTCGCTTGGAAGGGAGGGTCAGGCTGCCAATGGAATGACGAAGACAGTGAGTCAGGCCCCGAGCGCTGCTACAAGGGGGACGAGGAAGGGCTGGGAGTCCTCGAAGCCTGGGTCCTCAGGGCCAGCTCATAGGGCTGAGGCTGCCTGAGGGAAGAGCTCCCCCTGCTTCTGGAGCCATGAGTCCCGGCCCGGGCCACTGGAGCAGATCTGGAAGGAACCCAACTCACGTGGCATCAGGGAGAACCAGGGGCCAGAACTCTAGGAATACATGATAGAAAATAGGCTTAGAGGCAACAGCTGTTGATTTTTTTCCCTTTAAGAACTGGTATGGACTGTGGATGCAAAGTCACACCAGAAAGCCTGTCCCTAAAGCAGTGGTTCTTAAAGTGCAGCCCTGGACTAGTAACACCAGCATCACCTGGGAGAACCTGCTAGAAAGGCAAATTCCTGGGCCCACCTGAGACCCACTGGGTCAGACCCTCCGGGGTGGGGTCTAGCAATGTGTGTTTTAATCGGCCCTCCAGGTGATTCTGACATATGTTCAAGTGTGAGGACCACTGTCCTAAATGAGGCAGGATAACTTTTAAGTGACCCATTAAATGATATGAAAAAAGTGCTTCCTATGGCTTGGATATTGTCCCCTTGATTAGGAGACCAGGATGTGTTGCTGTGAGTGAGGCAGTTGCCAAAAGGGTGAGTAGGACTGGGACCCACATTTAAAAAGACATCACGTCTAGGACGATGGAGGGGACAGTCACCCTCCAGTCTGCCCGCCGCAGACTGCACCTGGCGTGCTGGGCTCAATTCTAGTTGCATTTATCAGGGACCATGACAGCGTGGCTCAGGCCCAGAGGAGGGAGGTGTGGCTGCAATAGGGACCAAGAATCTTCTAAGAAAGACCGTGGACATGGGGGCAGAGGGGTTGGGAGGATAAAGGTCACAATGGGTGATATCAATGACTCCTCAGGGATTCTAGTACAGCCTTGGGAATCACAGATCCAAATCCAAGAATTGTAACACTTAAACTCATATTTCAAGCCTGGGGAAATCCAACATCTTGAAAGAAGTCAAGAGCCAGGCAGAGTCAGTGGCTTTAGGGGAAAGCTCAGAGCTCGAAGCGCCGTTCTGCTCAGGCCAGCAGGAGAAGATGCCATCAGGTCAGATCAGCTGTCTGAACCTCGAGTCCCGGGGGCTGATCCACAACTTCCCTCCCAGCTTGGTTCACGGACTGTGGGAGAAGGGGTGACAGGGACTTGTCACTTCGATGAAGCCATCTAAAATGGCCTCACTCCTCAACTGCTCACACAGTCTCTATCCACAGGCTTGGGACCGGGGACACACAGCTGGTCCTGTGAGGGCAGGCTGGAGGGGGAAGAGGGGATCAGAGGAGAAGGGGAAAAGCTAACAGAATCAGGAGAAGAGTTAGAGGTGAACAGACTCTTGGGGAGAATTTCTTGGCTTAGCGTGGCTGCGTTCATGTGACCCATTTTAAGCGTAAATGGGTCCACCTTTTCGAGGAGGGAGGCTCGTCACTGCCTCTGAGCAGACCACAGTGCTGGGCCACCTGCAGGCCTCCTCCCTGCTCCGAGGCAGCACCTCTCCACTAACACACCCCAGATGCCCAGATGATTCTCCCTCTCTGGAAATCACCTAGAGATTGGGCTTGTGAAATAATGGCGTCATGTGCTCCACCCTAAACAACAGCCCTGTGGGTCAGGCTGTTGTCCCTGCTTCGGGTCCTGGGACCACATCTGCATGTCCCGCCAGGTTCCTGTCCACCTGCAACCTTCTGCCCGCGAGCTCCCTTCCCCTAGAGAGGCCCCGCTGCAGCCCTGGAACCCTCTTCCTCCAGCACGGGAATGTTAGGAGCCTGAGGCCAGGGAGCCAGCGTGGCGAGGGGCCTTCTTACACCTCAGCTTTTCAGTCAGGGCTCCTGCTTCATTTCTGGGGCTGGAATTCCATCACTCCCTAGCCTCTGGGCTTCATCCTTTTCTGGACTGCTACCGAGCACCGAGGCACCATCTTCCTTTATACCTGGGCCTTCTCTCCTGCCCCCATCAATATTATGTCTCTTCTTTAATCCCTAGATCTTTCCACTCCTGGCCCCCAGCAGCACAAGCAGATCTGGCCATGTCAGAAGGCAGAATGGTGAGAAGGGGGGAAGAGGGGATGAGAGAGGGAGACAGGAAGAGAGAAGCAAAGGCCTGTCAGAGCTGCAGGCTCTCACCCTCGGGCCACGCGTAACAGGCCAGCAGGGCTCTGACGGAAACGGGGAAGCACCAAGTGGAGGTCTATCAAGACCCCAGGACACTGGGGGTCAGCAGTGCCCCCAGACACCTTCCCTGAGGAGGCCACTGCGCCAGCTGTGGAACCATCTAGAAAGGCAGAGATCCAGGTGAAGATGGGGAGAGCCAGGCCTGCACCACTTGCACCTTACAACTCTTTGAAAATTCTAATTAGGTTACGAAATGAACTTGAGAGCAAAGCGAATTCCCAGATCTCCTATGGAAGCTGAGGTAACCTACTTTGTCATTCAAATACACTCGCTATATATAGCCCTAGATTGTGCCGAAATGTCACTCCTCTTACCTGACTAAAGTGTATAATTATAGATTTACTTCTATTCATTCATGAAATGTGTCTTCACTTGATTAAACAGTTCATTCAAGTAAAATCCATTAAAATATGGAACATGTGAAAATGTGGTTCGTTAGAGGCAGAGGGCACTGCTGTAGTTAAGATGCTAATTAGGATAAACAGGCATTTGAAACACTCAGATCTTTGAATATTCAGGTCACTTTTACTGAGGCTGGAGCTCCCCAAGAACCACCATTAATTTAAGCTAATTAAAAGATTAGCCTGGAGAAGAGTAAACCAAGGCAGGAAGTGCTGGACGACTTCAAACACTGAAGGACTGTCTCCTGGGACGGAGGGCACCCCTGTGTTGGAGATGGGACCAAGAGATGGATGAGTCAGGAAAGCAGATTTTGTTTTAAAGCCAAATGAAGTTTCGAACGGTGGAGTAGGCAACCTTGGTATATAGTGAGCACCCTGTCATCAGAGGTGTGCAAGGAGAAGCTCATCAGGATGCTGAAGAGGGGATTTTTCTTTCACCACCAATGTTTGTGATTCTAGAAGAGTAAGTTTCAAAACCTTACCTGCGCCATCCCCCCACTCTTTGACTTTCTGAATTTTACAGTTGCTAAAGCAGCCCTCTGCAGCTCTGAAGTTTTTCAAAGATTTGAGGCATGGACTTACAGTCCCAGAGAAGTTATCCATGTGACTGTATTTCTACCTTTCTAATGCTGATGAGCACTTACTTACTGAAGAAGCTGTTCCTTTTGAAAAGTGGAGCCATCTAATTTTCAGATTTCTATTAGCTCTTAATAACCTATAGCTGGGGTTAAGTATAACTGAAACTTGTTAAAAAGAGTCAGTACATAAGTGAACACGAACGGGATCTACTGCACATATGTGATACTTGCACATGCCCCATGACATCTGCGTGTTCACACTGCAGAGCCAGTGGGTTGGACGGCCAAAAAGGTGTGTCCCATCCTAATCCTCAGAACCTATGCAAGTGACCTTACTTAGAAAAAGGGTCTCTGTAGATATAATGAATTCAAGGATCATCTTGGATTACCTGGAGTGGGCCCCAACTCCAATGATAAGTGTCCTTATATGAGAAAGGCAGAGGGAGACTTGGGCAGAGGCCTAAGGGAGAAGGTGACGCAAAGAAAAAGGGAGGGACAGGAGCGATGCAAGGACAAGCCGAGGAGCGCCTGGGCCCACCAGAAGCTGGCAGAGGTAAGCAGGGGTTCTCTCCAAGAGCCTTCAGGGAGAGCGTGGCCTCACTGATCCCTTGATTTCAGAACTCTGGCCTCCAGGACTGTAAGAGAACGAATGTCTCTTGCTTTCAGCCTTCCGTTTGTGGTAACTCATGACGGAAGCCCCAGGAAACTAACACACCTGGGGCCTCCTGAGACCTCGTGACTCGCTGGTTCAAACCACGCTGCCATGATTAAGCCCAGGTTTCTCATCCTGCTTACACCCGCCCATCACAGGCTGAAGTTTTTCCTGAAGGAACCCCAGTTTCCCTCTATTCAATGGCCACTGATCTGTTCCCCCCAAATATGGTTTTTCTCACTTGCCCAGAGTTACCAAGAGCCGGAAAGCAGGCAGCAGACCATGAGCGGCTGTGTTGAGACGTGGGGGTCTCTGTGGGGGGCCACCGGCCTCATGGGCCTCCCTGGAGGGCTCAGGAGTTCGGGTCACTGGCTTTGTGCTGGTTTGCAGAGCTGACCACAAGCGCCAAGGCTGTCACATCCCTTCCCCAACTAACCCGGCAGTGCTGCAAACTGGGGAGGGGGGCGCTTTGTTTCATTTCCAGGGTCCAGCATCACGCTTTGCATGCAGTTGGTGCTCAAAGCTGTGAGATGAATGAATGAACACTGTCCATCTAGTCTATTGTGTAGATATTCTGAGCCCAGGAGGGTTTATGCTACATCTTGAGATGGTCATGCAGGGCCGAGACAAATGCCCAGGGGCTGGGCTGCATGCCTCTGCCTGAAGACACAGCCTGCTGATGTGAGGACCAGGCCTGGGGATGGGACTGGGGTCTCTGTGGGCACCCCTGTGGGGATGCATGGGATCTGAGGGCAAAGAGTGTCCCCTGGGACAGCTCCTGTCCTCCCATTAGTTAGGCACAGAGCTGAGGGGACCTGTGACCTGAGCTCTGCCCAGACACATCAGCCCTTCTGACAGCGCCCACCCGCTGGGGTTTGTCCAACGAGTGCACCTGCTGGCTTTGAAGGTGAAGGATGGGGCCGAGAGCCAAAGAAAGGCGGTGTCTAGAAGCTGGAAAAGGCAAGGAAACAGATTGTCCTGGAGTTGCCAGGAGGAACCAGTGCTGCTGACACCTTGATTTTGGCTGAGAGAGAGATTTTAAACTTCTGAGCTCTAGTACCGTAAGATAGTATATGTGCTATTTTAAGCCACAAAGTTTGTGATGATTTGAATAGGAAATCTGAAATCCTACACATCCTCAATCGCCCCTGAGTACAGGAGACTTTCCCTCATTTCTCAGATAGCGGTGACCACACCCCCTGCTGCCACCCCCACTAAACTCCAGGGTCCTGTGCTTAATTAAGGCCACTCTCCCTGGCTAAACAGAGGCTGTTCTGAAAGTCTACACACCCTCCATCTTGAGATCCCCAGGGCCCAGACCAGGGCTGCCTGAGGAAGGGGGACCAGGCCCAGGCCGGCTTCTTGGATAAGGCATAACCTCCTATTCTGAACTCCCCAGCCAGCAGCCTTCCCTGCCAGCAGCCCCAAGGAACTCACCACTCTGCTGGCGGTCCCTGAAGTCAGGCCACACCGAGTTGTTGGGAATGAAATTAGCCTTCGGAACCGCGTTGCTTTCCTGTGACAAAGTGCCTATGGCTTCAATTGCAGCGGTCTCCTGGGACCAAACCAATATTTACAGAAACATTTGGATATTAATAAAACAGGAATATTATCCAGTCAAGATGATGAGCGCAAACCTCTATAGGAAATCAACAAGATGCAAAGTGCACCTCTGACGCCAAAACAGAGCAGCAATATTAGAGAACTCACACCTGTGAGCACTAAGGAACGCAGAGCACAGAGTCCTCCTCTGGTTTCTTGAGCCCCAGGCCGGCTCCCTGTCACTGGAGGAGCAGCTGAAGGGACAGGAGGGAGCCAGGTGGACAGGAAGCCCGGGCCCGTGAGACACCCCCCCTGCCCGTCCCAAGGAGCTGTCTCCAACACTCGGGGAGTAGCACGGCATCTGGGAGCCAGGGGAAGGGTCAGCATCAGTGGGGGAAGCCACCAGGAAATAGATTTCAGCTCCCGCAGAGGCGGAATTTTCTAACAAAAGAGCAAGCTAGGGATGGAAGGGCCTCCCCGACACCGGAGTGAGCTCCCCACCACTGCAGTGGTGCAGGCAGAGGTGGGGTTGCTAGAGAAGGGATTCAGGCATCAGATGGAGAGGCAGAAAAGACGGCTGGATCCCCAAGGAATGTCTGGGATTCTCGAGTCTGTGCCCTAGTTGAGCGGGACCCTTGCCGAGGGCAGCCCGGGAGGCACATGTTCACCCCTGCAGGAACAAGACCACCTAATGCAGCTCCACAAGCTGGAGAAGCAACTGGATCCGAGGCCCAGCCGCTCACTTCATGCTGGAGCTTAAAGGACTCCTCTCAGGCCCTGGGGCCTCACTGCCCTTTTAATGCACAGCTTTCTCTCCAGCTCTATATTCCAAGGTGGGTTCTTTGACCTCCACTCCAGTGTTCTGCCAGGACATCCTACAGCCTAATATTTGAAGCCCTCCTCAGCCTACCTGGACTCTCTTCTTCCTCCAGGACTTCAGATCTAGGGGGCAGGTCGGGGAAGGAAGTGACGGTACAGGGGCCAATGGCTCCCCAGAGCCTGCCTCTCTTCCCCCGACGCTTTCTCAGCCCCCTTCTCCCACCCCTCACTGTAAGCCCTCAGGGAGCAAGCAGGCTGCAGAGGGCACAGCAGGATACTCCTGGAGTGAATTTCATCCTCTCAGCAACCTTAGGAAGCAGAGGTCATCACTGTGCTCATTTCACAGATGATGGACCCGAAAGGTTGCATGACTCACCCAAGGCCTTACGATGAGTGAGCCAGAGGGCTGAGGCTCACACTCGTGTTTCCAGGAGGGCTGGGTGGAGGGAGGAGAGAGCAGCCTAGGAGGCACCACTGACCACGGTGCTGTGATCCCCAGTGACAGCACCCACGTAGGGCTTGGTCACTTGAGTGTCTTCCCCAAGACTGGGAGGCCTGGAGGGCTGGGACTGTGTTGGAACCTCTTCATGTGCCCATGTGGGACACACATCATGACCAGAACATTCGGGAGAGAGAAGAGGGCAGAGCTGGGCACGTCCAGGGAGCGATCATTTTGACCAGAAGGTGAAAATGATGAGGAGATGGGCAGATGCCCCAGGAGCACTGTCGCTCCTGGCCCCAAGGTCACCGCAAAGGAGGCCTTCGGGCAGTGCTGCCACCCTCAGGCCACTGCCCACCCCCCTGAGGGAGGGGCCGAGCTCAGAATGGGCCTGGCTGTCCCACCAATCCACCAGCCCTCACTGGACAGGGGAAGAAACAGGTTCCGAGAGGGGCTGGGACACGCCCCAAGTCACACAGCTCTCCTGGGGCAGAAATGGACTCAAACAGCTTCCTGCCTCCCAAATGCTGCCTGTAGCCCTGTTGCTGACAGCAGCAACATCGGTAACTCTGCAAAAAGCCACCAGCCGTGGCCTTCAGGACTCTTTCCCAAACCCCTGTAATACAAAAGTTGCTCGAGGGCACTGCTGGGCCCTGTTCCTTGGTGTCCAGCACCCAACACAGGGCCCTGCGAAGAGACGGCACAAAACCGGAAATCTCCCTGACATCAACTACCCTTGGGTTCAGAGATTCATGAGCAGTGGCTCCCAAGCCTGCAGTGTATCATGTTCCCTGGGAGCTCTGCAGAAATACAGACTCCTGGGGCCCACCCAAAAGAGCGGTATGAGAGGGGAAAGAGGGAGGCCGGGATCCTATTTGTATAGAGTGCCCTGGGGTCTTGGTTACACAGCCAGATTGGGGGCCACTGGCTGAATTATGCCATTTCAGCTGCCCTGGGTTGACTGGTCCGTTAGCCTAAAGAGAAGCAGAAGATATTAAGAAGAGGTGGCAAGAATACACAGAAGAACTGTACAAAAAAGATCTTCACGATCCAGATAATCACGATGGTGTGATCACTCACCTACAGCCAGACATCCTGGAATATGGAGCCAAGTGGGCCTTAGGAAGCATCACTACGAACAAAGCTAGTAGAGGTGATAGAATTCAACTTGAGCTATTTCAAATCCTAAAAGATGATGCGTGAAGTGCTGCACTCAATATGCCAGCAAATTTGGAAAACTCAGCAGTGGCCACAGGACTGGAAAAGGTCAGTTTTCATTCCAATGCCTAAGAAAGGCAATGCCAAAGAATGTTCAAACTACCACACAACCGCACTCATCTCACACGCTAGCAAAGTAATGCTCAAAATTCTCCAAGCCAGGCTTCAGGAATATGTGAACCGTGAACTTCCAGATGTTCAAGCTGGTTTTAGAAAAGGCAGAGGAACCAGAGATCAAATTGCCAACATCCACTGGATCATCAAAAAAGCAAGAGAGTTCCAAAAGAACATCTATTTCTGCTTTATTGACTATGCCAAAGCCTTGGACTGTGTGGATCACAATAAACTGTGGAAAATTCTGAAAGAGATGGGCATACCAGACCACCTGACTTGCCTCTTGAGAAACCTGTATGCAGGTCAGGAAGTGACAGTTAGAACTGGACACAGAACAACAGACTGGTTCCAAGTAGGGAAAGGAGTACATCAAGGCTGTATATTGTCACCCTGCTTATTTAACTTATATGCAGAGTACATCATGAGAAACGCTGGGCTGGAGGAAGCACAAGCTGGAATCAAGATTGCCAGGAGGAATATCGATAACCTCAGATATGCAGATGACACCACCCTTTTGGCAGAAAGCGAAGAAGAACTAAAGAGCCTCTTGATGAAAGTGAAAGAGGAAAGTAAAAAAGTTGGCTTAAAGCTCAACATTCAGAAAACTAAGATCATGGCATCTGGTCCCATCACTTCACGGCAAATAGATGGGGAAACAGTGGAAACAGTGGTGGAGTTTATTTTTGGGGGGCTCCAAAATCACTGCAGATGGTGACTGCAGCCATGAAATTAAAAGACGCTTACTCCTTGGCAGGAAAGTTATGACCAATCTAGACAGCACATTAAAAAGCAGAGACATTACTTTGTCAACAAAGGTCCGTCTAGTCAAGGCTATGATTTTTCCAGTGGTCATGTATGGCTGTGAGAGTTGGACTGTGAAGAAAGCTGAGCACTGAAGAATTGATGCTTTTGAACTGTGGTGTTGGAGAAGACTCTTGAGAGTCCCTTGGACTGCAAGGAGATCCAACCAGTCCATCCTAAAGGAGATCAGTCCTGAATATTCATTGGAAGGACTGATGCTGGAGCTGAAACTCCAGTACTTTGGCCACCTCATGCGAAGAGTTGACTCATTGGAAAAGACCCTGATGCTGGGAGGGATTGGGGGCAGGAGGAGAAGGGACGACAGAGGATGAGATGGCTGGATGGCATCACCGACTCAATGGACATGAGTTTGGTAAACTCTGGGAGTTGGTGATGGACAGGGAGGCCTGGCGTGCTGCTGCAGTCCATGGGGTCACAAAGAGTCAGACACGGCTTAGAGACTGAACTGAACTGAACTGAACCTAAACTCCCCTTTTCCCAGGGCCCTGTGATGGATACTACAGTGCACTCCTGGAAACTTCCATTTTCCCAGCTTCTGACAACTCACATATTGTTGGCTACTGACAATTCACATCTGTGTGTCTCCCTGGGATTTGCCCTTGAGTAAAGGGGGTAGCCTTGTCTAAGGTCACACCCCTTTCCCCAGGGCAGCGTGTACAAAATGGGCAGTCCAGCCTCTTGCCTCGATTTGGGACAGTCTGAAGGGCCAGCCCAGCTCCAGAGCGCTCCCTCCCCACGGGCTTGGCTCAGGACTCTATGACAACTTTATTTTGTGTCAACTTTTTCTTCCACCTCATTTCCTCCTCTGAGCATTCCCCAATAAACCTTCCACAAGTCTCAGGTTCCTAAGGGAACCTGACTGAGGCAGGTTCACCCATGTTCACCTTGGCTCAGCTTAAGCCAGTGGTTTGTTCTCTGTTTTTAAACAATGATAACTCTTATGCTGAGAACTCAGGGACAGCTGCTTGCTTCAGGGTACTTCTGTGCAAAAAAAGGCCTCCTACCAGCTCAGACAAGTTGCAACCTTTTGACTCAAAGACTTTAAGCTTGTCCAAGTAATTTCTAAACTTCACTGAAAGTCTGAGAAAAGGGGAACAGTGATACAATTATCCATATTTCCAATACAATAAGCCAACTAGTATAATATTTTGTGTTCGTTGCCCTCACCCACACTTTCCTGCCGGCTCTCTGCTACTGTATTTCTGGAATTGGACTTTTACGTATGGCAGGACTTGGGCTTCCTCGTCCTGTGACTTCTAGGTAGGCTTGGTCAATAGGAGGTTCTGGCAGGAGTCAGAGGGCTAATGGGAGGTCGTGGCAGGGGTCAAAGTGCCAATGGGAGGCCGTGGCAGGGGTCAGAGGGTGGGAGGAGAAAGAGCTCACAGCCTCTCTCCCCACCTGCTCCCTGGCTCAGTTCCAGCCCTTGTCAAGCAGCTCCTCCTCCCAGCCCCAGTAAGCTGCTCCTTCCCCTCATTCTCCAGGGCACATGGGTGGTCTGCCTCCCACTGTTGCTAGTCCGTGGTTGACTCCCTGGTCCTGTTCAAAGTACTTCTTCACTATTTGAGCCCACTGCCCCGTTGGGCTTATTCCAATGGTCAAGAGAAGGGAGATGACATGTGTGAGGGACTCTGCGTGTGACAGGCACTCAGGAGACATGAGCTGTCATCATTACCTCTCTCACCTAGCACAGATGTGCGGCCTTCTCCACTTTTGCTCTGCATTTTCCTTTCAGGAGTATTCTGACATTGCTGCTTGAGAACCCTTCATCTTCTCTAACCCACAGCACAGACGAAGCACAGATGCTTCCCTAGCCTTCTCCTTAGAATCCTGGGCAGCAGGCATAGCCTCTCCCCCGTGAAGTCCTTCTGGATTTTCCAATGAGCTGTGCTCACCCTCCTGAATGCCTACATTCTCAGCCCCTTCCTCCGAGGCCTACATTTTCTTGGCCCAGTTCTGGAGGAACTGGGAAGCTCCTCAGGTCACCCACACCCCCATAACAGCACATATCACAATATGTCCTTGGCTTTAGTGAGGTGGCTAGGGGAGAATGCCAAGGCCTCATGGACTGATGGAGAGGAGCTAAGGCTGTCAACAGCTCCTCCAAGGTCGGGAAAGATGGTCTGCCCTTGCCCTTGCCCTGGCCCAGAGCCCAAGGAGACAGCCCCAGCCCAGACAGGTGCTGAGTATGTGTCCTGGGAGGGAGGTGGCGGGTCAGGTGAGCCAACCACGTCCTGGGGTGGACCCTGCATCAAAGAGCTGAGCATGCCAAGAGCCTAGAGTGGGGCTTGAAGGTGTGCTAAGCTAAGCAGTTTCTATAATGTATCTTCCTGGGAGCAGCATGCAGATGCTGGGGAACAGGTATCTACTCTGCAGACTGCAAGGGGAATTTTCCAAAGGGGACCAGAGTCTGGATGTACCATGGTTATGGCTATTATTGTGGCTATTAACCCGTGCAGAAAACCTGGGTTCGAATATTGGGTCAGGAAGATCCCCTGGAGTAGGAAATGGCAATCCACTCCAGTATTCTTGCCTGGAGACCCCCATGGACAGAGGAGCCCAGTGGTCTATAGTCCATGGGGTCACAAAGAGTCAGACATGACTGAGTGACCACTAACACACACTGCCCCCGGGCTGAGAGCTCCCATAGGACGTGCAGCCCTGCTGAGGCCCCCGTCAGACTTCAGCATGTGGGTCCGGCTCAGTCACCACTGACTGACTGAATGAATGAGACCAACAGAACACCCCATTCATCCGCCTGAGGTGAGCATCACTTATGCCTGCTGCCCAGGAGTCTAAGGAGAAGGCTCGGGAAGCATCTGTGCTTCGTCTGTGCTGTGGGATTTTAGAGAAGATGAAGGGTTCTCAAGCAGCAATGTCAGAATGCTCCTGAAAGGAAGCTGCAGAGAAAGTGGAGAAGGCCGCACATCTGTGCTAGGTGAGAGAGGTAATGATGACAGCTCATGTCTCCTGAGTGCCTGTCACACGCAGAGTCCCTCACACATGTCATCTCACCTCTCTTGACCGTTGGAATAAGCCCGAAGGTATTGTTGTGACTAGTTTATGGGTAAGTAAAATGAGGTTCAGAGATGTGAAGTCAGTTGCCCAAGGTCACACAAGGGAAGTAATGAGCATCTGATTTAACTTCCAGTCTCTCTCTTTCCACAGACCTGATGTAAACCATGGTCAGCAAATGTTTTCTGGAAAGGGCCAGATAATACATATTTTAGGTTTTAAAGGCCATACGGTCTCTGTCACAAGGACTCAACTCTGCCTTTACACTGCGCAAGCAACCACAGACAACAAGATGAATGCTCATGGCTATGCTCCAATAAAACTTTATTGACAAGGCAGGGGCTGGATGTGGGCCACTGGCCCACGGCAGGAGTCCCCGGCTCTGAACCCATGACAAGGGCCTGTGGGTCTACTTTCCCCTCGGGGAAGGCAGCGGGAGAGAGGAAAGAGTACACACTGGAGTTGGCTGGCTGCAGGCTGGAAGTCCTTGGCTATGCCTCGTACTGGGCCACCTCGGGAATTCTTAAAGCACTTTCCTCACCTGTGAAAGGGCCATAAGCACAGCTGACCTTGAGACTGTTACACAGACTAAAATACACTGATGGCATGCTGCATCCACCACGGCTGAGGTCCAGGCAATGGCGGTGTTTAGTATCAGCCGTGATACTGGGCCAGGAGAAGGGAGGAAAGAGCTACTGGTGCCGCTGGAACCAAAGCCTGCTGGGAGCATCTTCTCATGAAGGGTGGGCACTTTGGGCTTTCTTCAGGAGGGTGTTATTCCACACCCCACAAAGCCCCCAGGGGAATTCACAGGCACCCATGGTGGCAGGAATCTCTGCGCTGTCCCCGGAAGGAGCAGATGTGTGGTGCGCGGTGGCTCCCTGACAAGGGTACGCAGGCAGCTGTTCCCAGACTTGAGATGGCAAATGGTGTGATGTGCTGTCTTCCTGGGGCTGCTAGCCAAGCAGCGAGGGGGGCCTCTGCCACCCTCTCCCCCACCACCTGCTGCCCACGTCTGCTGATTCACGCGGGAGGGCCTGCGTGCCAGAAGGAACCCGAAATGGCTCTAGGGCAACAAAAGGCTTAGAAAGGAGACTAAGGGCTTGGGGGCAGGAGGAGGGTTCCTTCTCTGTTTCCATCTGAAGGTCATAGCTCCGGCACAGAAAGGAGGATGTGGGAAACGCCATCAATACTGCTGGAACCCTGGCTATGGCCTGTGAAGCCAGAAGATGAGCCCCTGGCAAGGGCTGGCACTCACCACCATAAGGCTGGAACACCATGTTTGCTGGGAGCATTTATCCATCTGATCAAGAGGATGCTAAATTGAAATTTGAGAGGGAGAGGAAAAGTGTTCAGAAAAAATATAAAACCAGATATGATGCGGGCCAGCATACATAAGGAATTTTCAAAGGGGGCCACAGAAAAGGAAATGCCCAGGATCTGTCATATATCTGTATTCCAAAGTACAAAGTATGGGTAACTGTTAACTGTGAAACTTTTGAGAAAGATGGTAAAGCTGAGCACAGATGTCCAACTCCCACCTAAGCTACCTCCTTCTGCAAGTGACAGAAAGGACCAAGGGAGTGTAAAAATAGGGGAGATCTGCTTCGGCATTGGAAAATAGGAAAGCATGCCATCGGTATGCCACCAACTTTGAGGAATTTCTGCTGGGGAGAGTGCCAGTGGAGACAGATTGAAGGCTGACTCACAGCTCTCCCTCCTGAGAAAGCAGGACGGGGCTGCAAGGAGGGCGGACGTGCCCACGGCGCCCATCTCACAGCCCTCGGTGGCCAGTGACTGAGTGCTGGGGAGGAGGCCGGGCCGCGGGAGCGGTGCAGAGGCCACGCAGGGGGCCCGCCTCTCACAGCCAACAGTCTCTAGGAGTGGCTGGGCCATCTGATCCAGGACAAACAAAGCCTTCTCAAGCCCGGTTCTCCCAGGCACAGAGAATGGAAGGACAAGGAAGAGACCAGAGGGATGAGATAGGACATGCTGGACACAGCTCTGCCAGAAAAGCAGAGAAGAAATGTGCACAGCACGAAGTGACCCCCGACCCCTGAGGCTGCGTGTCCCTAGTTGGTCATGTGAACATTCATCACCCGCTCTTCCAGATTAATGTCGGAGGGAAAGCATCCAGACAGAGTAATGAGGGGGTCCCAGGAGATGTGAACAAATACCGGGTCAGGGGTGACCTAAAGTGCACATGGAACCTATGAGATCTTCTAGAACATAAAGGAGACAAGCAAGGAATGCACATGGAGGAGGAGCATCACCCCTAAAAAGATTCGCCACAGGAGCCAGAAGTAAACTGTATGGTCTGTTTTGTACTTCAAGGAAGTAAAGAAAACCTGGCCTCTGAAGTGTAAGAAATAGCATATGCAATAGAAGAGATTGAAACTAAAAGAAAGCTGGTAGAACTAAGATGATAATGACAGGAAATGAATAACTTTACGAGAATTTTGAGAGGCATTAGAAGCAGTAAAGAACAGAATTTAGCTGCAGGAAACCAATCAATGTTGTGGAGTACGATAATGAGATATTTTCTCAGAGTACACAGAACAAGGACTGAGACAAAAATGGCCAGAGAGAAAATAATAACATGGAGAACAAACAACAGAGACACACTCATAAATTATTGCTATTTCTAAAAAAGATACCAGAACAAAAGAGTCTGATATAATGAAAGATATACTAGAAGAAAACTTCTGCAATCTGAACACTCATTCTTCAAATCAAAAAATGGTAATCATATTTTAAACAAAATAGACAAACATCTGACATGAGCCTTACTTTCTTTTTTAATTCCAAAGATTAAGAAAGAACCCAATAAACATCTAGCACAGGGGAAAAAAAAAACTTATTGACAAAGAGATCAAATCAGATTACATCAGACTTCATTACAACATTGATGTAAGTCTACAGAGGTTTGAGGAAAAGTATTACAATCATAAAAATCTACACTTCATAGGAGAAGCAACAGAGACAGACTGTGGTCTATGCAATGGCACAGCAGATAGAAAAACCATATGCTTCCTGAAAAATATTATTCAAAGATGTATTCATGCCACAGAGAGATAAATCAAGATACAACTCATGAAAGATATGTCAATAAAAATTGAAGCCATATAAACACGGATCTAAATCTTAAAATTATAGTTATTGTAACACAGTTTTCAAATAAAATCAGTATTCTAAATAATTATTGCAAAGGAATATCCATAAGCTCCAATACTTTGCCCACCCGATGTGAAGACTTGACTCATTGGAAAAGACCCTGCTACTGGGAGTGTTTGAAGGTGAAAGGAGAAAGGGGCGTCAGGGGATGAGATAGGTGGCGTCACTGACTCAATGGACATGAATTTGAGCAAACTCTGGGGATAGTGGAGGACAGAGAGCCCGGCGTGTTATAGTCCATGGGGTCACAAAGGGCTGGACACAACTTAGCAATTGAACAACAACAAAAAGAATAACGCCAAAACAGACAACAAGACTTGTGGCTGACAAGGGGGAGGGGAGGGCGGAGGGGGAGGGTAGACTGGGATGTGGGGATCAGCAGATGCCAACTGTTACACACAGAATGGATAAACAGCAAGGTTCTACTGTATAGCACAGGGACCTATATTAACATCCTGTAATACACCATAATGTATGAAAAAGAGAAAAAATATATAACTGAATCACTTTGCCGTATACCAGGAACTAACACAACACTGTAAATCAACTATACTTTAATAAAAAAATAAAGTCAAATAAAAACTCAAAGTATAGCAATTCAAAATTAGAGATGGTGAGGGATGCACAGTAAATAAACGTGCTGATTTCTGTAGCTAACGATAGATATTGTATTTTCATATTAGTACTTACAGGAGTAGATGCCTAACGTTTTAAACTGAAAATGCACTTATAGAATAGTCTTATTACAATGAGGATGCCATATTATTTAGCTAAAAATATAGGATTTGGCTAAAGTTGTAATCAAAGGCAAATGTGTTGGCTTAAATACATTTGACAGCAACTAAAAAAGAGTAAAAAATAAATATGCAAATCAAATAGTTAGAAAAAGAATGGCAAAACAAACATAAATGAAGAAGGATGGTGTTAATAAAGATAAAAACAGAAGAAAATAAATTAGAAAGCAGGCAAATAGAATCAAAGCCAATAAAAACCCAAGTGCTGGATCTTTAAGCCAATAAAAACCCAAGTGCTGGATCTTTGGGCTAAAAAAAAAAACCAAGATAACAGGATGTTTTTAAACTGAAAATTTTCCTTGTGCTTTTGCTTTATGTTCTTTAGCAAAGGAAATGTCTGGAAAACTTGTTTATCTCTGGGGAGGGGGATAAATCTTTAAAGGGGAAGCAAGTGGGCCCCCAGCAGAAGCCAAAGTGTCCGTTTTAAAGAGGATGAGCAAAATGGAACAGGACTGTTTAGGGGTAAGGCTGTAAAAGAAATCTTTCTGATTCTTGAGGAGTATGGTATCACAGTAGAAGACTCCAACAAAGGTTCTGGACCCACAGGAGGAAAATGACCAAGTCACCTCTGACAAAGTGATCCTGCCTCCTGGGAGCGGCTCCAAAAGGAGCCTAGAGCGGGGCCTGCAGATGCCCGGAAGTGTGTCCAGGGACCTCCGGCAGTGGAGGTGGCCAGTTCAACCAGTATCAACAGCACCACTACGTGGCTGCAAAGGACAGCCTCTCCCAGCTGGGCCAACAGGCTACTTTGGAGGAGGGTGTGACAACGAGAGAGAGAGGCCGACCCCAGTAAACCCGGCTGGTGGGCTGCCTGGTGCAGGTTTCATTTAATTTGGAAAAACTACAAATGGGACCATTTTTTGCACCCTGAATTTAAGATGTTAATACCAGTTGCATCAGTAAAGAAGCAAACCAGCTGGCTTAATCAAGATAAAAGTGGGGAAACATCTGCAATGAGAAAGCATATGACGAAAGAAAAAAAACATTAAACTGCACTGAAATACATACTAATAAGTTAGAAAGTCTCAAGCAAATTTACTATTCTCTGGAAAATATAAAGTTCCAAAATCCACACAAGAATCATAAGTCTAAAGTGACCAAGAAGCAGGTACTAGCAGCAGTAGTGAAGTCGCTCAGGCGTGCCCGACTCTTGCGGCCCCGTGGACTGCAGCCCGCCAGGCTCCTCTGTCCATGGGGTTCTCCAGGCAGGAATGCTGGAGTGGGGTGCATTTAAACCAAAAAGATAACTTGCAACAAGGGTGGGATGGGGGACAAAAAAAATCCTGAATGGTTTCACAGACTCACTGTTTGATTTTCAAAGAGCAGCTAATCTGTATATTCTCTAAACTGTTCCACAGCACCTAAAAAAAGATGGAAAGCTTTCTGATTCATGCTGTAACACCAGAATAACTCCGACAACGAAACCTGATTGAAGATGACATAATCGGAGTAAAATATAACTATTATCATGTGTTTACAGAAAAAAATGAGATAATTAAATTGATTAAAGAATAATTCAGCATAACAAAGAAAAGTCTATTTTAGGAATATCAATAGGGTTTAATGTAAATGTGAATTCCAGATCCATTTATGTTGCTGCTTAGTCAACATCTCCATCTGAATATCCAATAAGCATATCTAAACTACCTGTTGATTTCCTTCTCTAAAATTTTCTCCACTGCATCCTTCTTCAAGTTAATAAGTAGTAACTAATTCCTTCCAGTTGCTCAGATAAAAAATTTGGGTGCTGTCCTTAATGACTCATTCTTTTTCACATTGCGCATACATTCCATCAAGAAATCTACTTTGCCAGCTCTACTGTAAAAGAAATATTCAGGATCCAGTTGGTTTTCATTATCTAGTTCCAAGTGACCACCTTCTACTCAGCAGCCAGGGTGATCCTTTTAAAATGTAAATCAGATCATCCCCTTCTTTTGTTTAAAAAGTTTTCAAGTGGTCCAGATATAAAACCATACCTCTATGGTCAACTAATTTTCAACAAGGATGCCAAGACCATTTAATGGAGAAATAAGTCTTTTCAACAGATGGTGCTTGGACAACTGGACAGCTTCATACAGAAGACCCTTACCTCACACCGTATATAAACATGAACTCAAAATGTAAAAAGATCTAAATGTAAGAGCTAAAACTATAAAACTCTTAACAGGAAGCATAGGTTTAAGTCTTCACGACCTTGGATTAAAGAATGGCTTCTTAAATATGACACCAAAAGCACAAATAATAGCAACCAAAAAAACCAAACAGATAAACTAGACTTCACCAAATTAAAGGTTTTTGTGCAAAGGACGCCATTAAGAAAGTACAATGACAACCCACAGAATAGGAGAAAATATTTGCAAACTAAACATCTGATAAAGGTCTGGTATCCAGAATATATAAAGAACTAAAACTCAATAGCAAAAAGACAATAACCCAGTTAAAAACTAGACAAAGGATTTGAATAGGCATTTCTTCAAAGAAGATATACAAACAAGCCAGACACAAAATGCCATGTATTTTATGGCCCCCTTTTTTCTTAGTTTTATTGGGACATACTTGACATATCATATCATATAAATTTGAGGCATATAATATAATAACTTCATATATGTATATATTGCATGATGACTATCACACTGTGTGTGCTCAGTCATGTCCAACTCTTTGCAACCCATACATAGACTGTAGCCCACTAGGCTCCTATGTCCATGGAACTTCTCAGGCCAGAATACTGAAGTGGCTTGCCATTTCCTAATCTAGGGGGTCTTCCCAATCCAGGGATCAAACCCTCAACTCTTGGATCACCTATATTGGCAGGTGGATTCTTTAACACTCCACAACCTGGGAAGCCTGAATACCAAAGTAAGCTAGTATCCTTCATTGCTGTTGTTGTTCTGTTGCTCTGTCATGTCCAAATCTTTGCAACCCCATGGACTGCAGCATGCCAGGCTTCCCTGCTCCTCACCTGTTCTCCTGGAGCTTGCTCAAACTCATGTTCATCGAGTCGGTGATGTCATCCAACCATCTCATCCTCTGTCGTCCCCTTCACCTACTGCCTTCAATCTTTCCCAGCATCAGGGTCTTTTCGAATGAGTTGGCTCTTGGCATCAGGTAGCCAAAGTATTGGAGCTTCAACTTTAGCATCAGTTCTGCCAATGAATATTCAGGGTTGATTTCCTTTAGGATGGACTGGTTGGATCTCCTTGCAGTTCAAGGGACTCTCAAGAGTCTTCTCCAACACCACAGTTTAAAAGCAACAATTCTTCAGTGCTCAGCTTTCTTTATGATCCAACTCTCACATCCATACATGACTACTGGAAAAACCATAGCTTTGACTAGATGGACCTTTGTTGGCACTTAATGTCTCTGCTTTTTTAATATGCTGTCTAGTTTGGTCATAGCTTTTCTTCCAAGGAGCAAGCGTCTTTTAATTTCATGGCTGCAGTCACCATCTGCAGTGATTTTAGAGCCCGAGAAACTAAAGTCTGTCACTGTTTCCATTGTATCTCCATCTATTTGCCATGAAGTGATGGGACTGGATGCCATGAGCTTCATTTTTTTTAATGCTGAGTTTTAAGCCAGCTTTTACATTCCTCTTTTACCTTCATCAAGAGAAGGTAGTTCAGTTCCTCTTTGCGTTCTGCCATAAGGGTGGTGTCACCAGCATATCTGAGGTTATTGATATTTCTCCCAGCAATCTTGATTCCAGCTTGTGCTTCCTCCAGCCCAGTGTTTCTCATGATGTACTCTGCATATAAGTTAAATAAGCAGGGTGACAATATACAGCCTTGATGTACTCCTTTTCCTATTTGGAACCAGTCTGTTGTTCCTTGTCCAGTTCTAACTGTTGCTTCCTGACCTGAATATACGTTTCTCAAGAGGAAGGTCAGGTGGTCTGGTATGCCCATCTCTTTCAGAATTTTCCACAGTTTATTGTGATCCACACAATCAAAGGCTTTGGCATAGTCAATAAAGCAGAAATAGATGTTTTTCTGGAACTCTTTTGCTTCTTCAATGATCCAACGGATGTTGGCAATTAGATCTCTGGACCTCTGCCTTTTCTAAAACCAGCTTGAACATTTGGAAGTTCACAGTTCATGTATTGCTGAAGCCTGGCTCAGAGAATTTTGAGCATTACTTTACTAGCGTGTGAGATGAGTGCAATTGTGTGGTAGTTTGAGCATTCTTTGGCATTGCCTTTCTTTGGGATTGGAATGAAAACGGACCTTTTCCAGTCCTGTGGCCACTGCTGAGTTTTCCAAATTTTCTGGCATATTGAGTGCAGCACTTTCACAGCATCATCTTTTAGGATTTGAAATAGCTCAGCTGGAATTCCATCACCTCCACTAGCTTTGTCCGTAGTGATGCTTCCTAAGGCCCACCTAACTTCTCACTCCAAGATGTCTGGCTCTAGGTGAGTGATCACACCATCGTGGTTATCTGGGTCATGAAGATCTTTTTTGTATAGTTCTTTTGTTTATTCTTGCCACTCTTCTTAATATCCAGCATGTCACAAAGTTAATTTTTTTTTTCTTGTGATGAGAATTTTTAAGGTCTATTCTCTTTGTTGAGAGTTGGACTATAAAGAAAGCTGAGCACCAAAGAATTGATGCTTTTGAACTGTGGTGTTGGAGAAGACTCTTGAGAGTCCCTTCGACTGCAAGGAGATCCAACCAGTCCATCCTAAAGGAGGTCAGTCCTGGGTGTTCATTGGAAGGACTGATGTTGAAGCTGAAACTCCAATATTTTGGCCACCTGATGTGAAGAGCTGACTCATTGGAAAAAACCCTGATGCTGGGAAAGATTGAGGGTGGGAGGAGAATGGGACGCCAGAGGATGAGATGGCTGGATGGCATCACTGACTCAATGGACATGGGTTTGGGTGGACTCTGGGAGTTGGTGATAGACAGGGAGGCCTGGCGTGCTGCGGTTCATAGGGTCGCAAAGAGTTGGACACGACTGAGTGACTGAACTGAACTGAATTTTCTTTGTTGTTGTTGAATCACTAAGTCATGTCTGACTCTTTTGTGACCCCAGGGACTATAGCCCACCAGGCTCTTCTGTCCTTGGGATTTCCCAGGCAAGAATACTGGAGTGGGTTGCCATTTCCTTCTCCAGTGGATCTTCCCAACCCAGGAATTGAACCCATGTCTCCTGCATTGGAGGACAGTGTTTTTTTTTTTTTTTTTTTTTTTAACCACTGAGCCACCAGGGAAGCCCTATTCTCTTTAGTAACTTTCAAATATACGAAACATTATTATTAACTACAACTACCATCCTGTATATTACATCCTCAGAACTCATTTATCTTATAATTGGAAGTTTATACCTTTTGTCACTTTCACGTATTTCCCCTGCCTCACATCTCCATGGTTCCATTTCTATGAAAAATCTATTATAGGCAAATCCATAAAAACAGACCAGTATTCTGGCTTCCCTGATGGTTCACTCGGTTAAGAGTGCCTGCAATGAGACCTGGGTTCAATCCCTTGGTCAGGAAGATTCCTTGGAGACGGAAATAGCGAAATAGCAACCCACTCCAGTATTCTTGCCTGAAGAATTCCATGGACAGAGGAGCTTGGTGGGCTACAGTCCATGAGGTCACGAAGAGTCGGACACGACTGAGTGACTAACATTTTCACTTTCACTTTTCATGGATACAGAAAGTAGATTTGTGGTTGTCAGGGGCTGGAGGGAGGGAGTTACTGCTACAGTAAATGAGTTACTGCTAATGGAAATAAAATTCCTTTTTGAAGGGAGGAAAATGTCCTGTGTATATACCAAAACTATTTGCTGGTATAATATAAAATGGTTAAAATGGTGGATTTTATCTTACATGATATATCCTCACTAACGTCTTGTGAGGGCCAGAGACCCCCCCCCCACTCTCCTCCCCCTAAAAACTGCTCCGTCTCCTCCTCACCTGTTCTGTGAGGGGCTCCCCAGGCAGCACTAGTGGTAAAGAACCCGCCTGACAATGCAGGTAAGACATAAGAGATCTGGGTTCGATCCCTCGGTCAGGAAGCTCCCCTGGGGAAGGAAATGGCAACCCACTCCAGCATTCTTGCCTGAAGGATTCCACAGACAGAGGGGCCTGGTGGGCTGTAGTCCGTAGGGCTACATGTTGGACATCACTGAAGCAACTTAGCAGCAGCATGTTAATGTGAACTGCTTCTCAATAAAAATAAAACCCCAAATACTCTCTAGTAGCTTCTCAACTGACTCAAGATAAAAGCCGGAGTCCTCATCAATGTCTTCTAAGGGCCAGAAGCCCCCAGCTCCCCTTCCCTCTAAACACTGCTCCACCTTCCCCTCACTCATTCTGTTCCAGCCATAATGGCCTCCATGACGCGGTTCCAGCACCGTCAGATTCACTCCCGTATCAGGACCTTTGCACACGCTGCTCTCTCAGTCTGGGAACCGTTCTCCCAGACATCCTACGACTTGCCCCTTACTGCCTGCATGCATTTACTCAAATGCCACCTCATCTTTGAAGCTGTCCTTGACCTCACCCCACCTCCCATGGCATATTCTATTCCTCTTACCCTAGATCAGTTTTCTACCTAATATTTACCATTATCTGATATACCATATGTCTATTTGCTTAACTGTTTTTTTAAAAATCATGTGTCTCCCCAACTAGAATGCAAGCTCCTTGAGGGCAGGGATATAGCTTCATCCACAGATGTGTCCACAGGGCCTAAAACAGTGCTTGATGTGCGGTAGGTACTCAATAAACAGGTGTTAAATGAATGACACATTACAGAATGAACACAAGGAAACTTACTCCTGTAATCTGCCACACTAATAGAGCAAAGAAAAAAACCATGCAAGTTTTTATATAGATTCTAAAAAGACATCTGATTTTTTCAGCATGCTTATCTTGGCTTAAACACTGAATAAATAAAATAAAGCATCCCTTGAAATGATGATGAATATCTGTTCTTCTAACAGACATCATACCTTACAAACAGCATTCTCACTGAAGTCAAGAACAAGACAAGAATATTCACTATTATCATCATTTTAAATGTAATACTAGAATATTTAGTGAATAAAGCAAAGATAGTAACAATAATAATAGCCATAATATATTGGGCACTCTTTTGAGCACTGTTCTAAGAACTAAGTGCTCTATATGCATTCATTTATTTTAATATTCACAATATCTGAGGTAATATGAGTACATTCCCATTATCAGGAACATGGAAAAGTTACATGATTTGCCCCAGGTCACAAAGTTAGTAAGTGGCTGAGTCAGAATTGGAATCCAGGAAGTTTCTCCGTTCTAACCATTATATACTACCTCCTCAACGAAAAATTATGAAGATAAAAATAGCGTAACTGTGGAAAACAGAAAGCAAATCTTCTCTTGCTCCAGATAGCATTGTTGTCTATCTAAAAAACTCACACAAATTAAGAGAGGAAAAACTACCAGAAGTAATAAGAATTCGATATAGGCAGTCAAAGACGTAAAAACATGATCAACAGCTTTCCTATATTCTAGCAAGAACCATTTTTTAAAACGTCAAGAAAATTAGATCTCATTCCCAAAAGCAATAATAAATATAGAATACTTGAAAATAAACCTAACATAAAATGAAAAACATCTATATGAAGAAAATGACAAAGCTGTATTGAGGACCTAAAACGCTTTGAACGGAGAGATGGTTATTCATGAATAGATAGACTCAGTACTATAAAGATGTCAAATGTCTCCTAAATTAATTCTGGATTTACTGAAATTCAAATAAACACACCAATGGCATTTTTAGAATCTTACAAAAACTAATGGGTAAAAATAGAGACAACTGTGAAAAAGAAGGCAAGACTGCACATAAAAGTATATCAAAGAAAGAATATTCAAAACACTGGGATGCCAATTCCAGAATAGTTAGATCAAGGGAACAAAATTTTAAAAATGCATAAACAGTCTAAAGGTGCACTGTTTAATAGGTGGCCATTAGCCACATGTGGTTCCTCTGCATTTGAAATGGCTAGTGCCACATGTTCAAATGATAATGTTTGGGGTCCACAGCATTAAATAAAATGTATTATTAGAATCAGTTTTTCTGATTTCTTTTTTCTTTTTAAAATGTGGCTACTAGAAAATTTTATTTTCTTGGGCTCCAAAATCATTGTGGACAGTGACTGAAGCCATGAAATTAAGACACATGCTTCCCGGAAGGAAAACTATGACAAACCAAGACAGCATATTAAAAAGCTGACACATTATTTTGCCAAAAAAGCCCTGTATAGTCAAAGCTATGGTTCTTCCAGTAATCATGTAAGAATGTGAGAGTTGGTCCTTAAAGAAGGCTGAGCACCAAAGAAATGATGCTTTTAAATTGTGGTGTTGGAGAAGACTCTTGAGAGTCCCTTGGACTGCAAGGAGATCAAACCAGTCAAACCTACAGTAAGTCAACCCTGAGTATCCACTCGAAGGACTGATGCTGAAGCTGAAGCTCCAATACTTCAGCCACCCGATGTGAAGAGCTGACTCACTGGAAAAGATCCTGATGCTAGGAAAGACCGAAGGCAAAAGGAGAAGGGGGCGACAGAGGATGAGATGGTTAGATATTAATAGCATCACTGGCTCAATGGACGTGAATTTGAGCAAGCTCCAGGAGACAGTGGAGGACAAAGGAGCCTGGCGTGCTCTAGTCCGTGGGGTCGCAAAGAGTCGGACATGACTTACAACACGAACAACAACTAGAAAATTTAAAATCACATACATGGCTTATATTATATTTATATTATATAGAACTGGAAATTAAATGCAAAAAGCAGTATGTTATTTTCTAAAGATAATATTTAGCATAGGCATTTTAAATGGGTCAGAAAAAGATAGCTTAAATGCTGGAGAATTACTGAATGACTATGGGGGCAGAAAAAAGAAAGGTTTGATCTCAGGCCACATGCTGAAATTCTGGGCCAATTAGAAGTAAAGAAGAAAATGAAGGTGAATTTATGGAAATTTGGGGGGTGGGAAGAATAAGACAAACTAAACTTAAAAGTGAGGAAAAACAGTCTTCTTAAACTTGACTATATTAAATATTAAAATTTTTAATATTATCAAAGAACATAAAAAAACAAAATTGAATGTCACTTGAAACATGAGGGGATACTTGTAACAACTGTGACAAAGAGTTGATATCCTTACTTTATAAAGAACACTTATAAATCAGTAAGAAAGACTCCAACAGGAATATGTGCCAATAACATTAACAGCCAATTTACAAAAGGAGAAACAGAAATGAGAACGATTCCTAGTAAAAAAGAAATTCAGTCTTAGTAGTAATCAAAGAAATGCAAATTAAAATAGCAATTGCCAAGGATCAAAAAAGAATAATATACAGTGTTGGCAATGAGTAGTCTCATATACTGCTCTGAAACTAAATTGGTATGATCTTTCTGGAGGACAATTTGGCAACATGTACAAAGGTTGTAAAATGTGCACACGTTATTTCTAGGAATTTATCCTTGAAAAGTAATCAGAGATGTTCACACAAAAATACAAGCATGGATTTACTGCATTGCTGTTTGTAATCAGGAAAAATTGGCAAAGTATCTATCTCCACGTTTAGTAATGGGAGCTTCCTTGAGTAATTATGGTATATCCAAAGGGTAGAATTTTTTTTCACCAGCTATTAGGAAAAAAAAAAAAATCAGCAACAGAGAACACTTCCTGTACCATCCCAGATTCCTCAAAATGTTAAAGATTTTTTAAAAATCTCTAAACGTTCTGGAAAATGATTAAGAAGACCACCGATGGATAGACTATTTGCAGAACTCTATTGGAAGACAGGAAGGGAACAGATCAAAGGATAAAGAAGACTGGAGAAGAGCAAACCCAAACATATCAGGCTGTGGCAAAGGTGGGGACATTTCATGGGGTCGCCAGGCCCAGAGCTGCCAGGACATTACAAGTCACGGTGGTGGAGAATATATGCCAGCTGGGGAAAATGTTCCCACTGGGTTCCAAGATTATGGAAGCCGTTGCTATAGTCAGAGCATGTATTTGTTAAGGCAAGTTCACTCATGTGTAGGGAAAAAAATGGTAAAGACATATGCCTATAGATGTTAACACTGACCTTTCAGTGGGTAGTTATGGCCAATTTTTACTTTTCCTTTTTTTTGTTCTGTGTTTTCCAAGTTTTCTGCATTGAGTCCATATCAATATCATGGTTAGAAAACATCATATGAGTATTTTAAAACAAGCAAAAACTAATAAACAGAACTTGAAGTTTTTATGTAAGAAAGTGACTACAGTCTTATTATTTTTCTTTTGAATCCCTGCAATAACCTTCTGGCTGGTTTCCCAGACTCTAGTCTGCTCGTCCCAATCATTCCTCAAGATTGCTAACCATCTCTCACCCCTGATCTGAAACCTTCCACGGCTCCCTGCTCCTCCTGCTGACAGGTGGAGTCCAAACGTGGAGGCATCACCATCACGTGGAGCTTCACCATCCATTCGCCGGCCCATTCTTCCCTTCTTGCCCTAGCTACCTTCCATTTCCCGAAGGTTCCCTACACCTTCCAACTCCACTCCTTTGCTCACATACCTTGGCACGACCAAAGCCAGGCAGAGGGGCCCTGGGGGTGGGGAACCACAGCCAGAATTACCAGAAGAGCTCTGGGGACCCACACGTGGCAAGACACAGCGCCTTGTTAGCCAAGCTCAGCCAAGGCTGTGACAGGGTCCCCTGGGACACTTCGCAGGAGCAGATGCGGACGGACGGCCCTGAGATTTGGGATCTGGGAAGGTCGTAAGACGTGAATGCAGAATCTCAGGGACTGTGAGGAGCCCTGCTTGAGACCTGGATTGCTTGTTCTGGATACCTACGTCCTTGCTCCCGAGGTGGGTGTTGGGTGGGATGGATGGGAGATACAGGCCCAGGCCCATGCCCCCCTCTCTCCACAAGGAGAGGCAAAAACCTGGGTTCACACCTACACCTGCCCCTGCTTGGTGAAGCCTTGGCAAAGTGACTTCACCCTCCTGAGTCTGTTCTACCAAATGGAGACAGACCATGCTGGGCGACTAAACGTCATCACCTGCGTATGGTAGGTACCCCGCAAATGGCAGGAGATGATGTCATAACTATTAAATACATTTTCCTACCCAGGTTCTGGAGCAGCGGATGCTTCATGGGGCTGCAGCCATGCTCCGGGAACCTGGCCCAGGGACTGTGCAGGGTCCCCCGGGAAGTACCCCTGTTCAGGGCTGTGAGGTGGACGGCCGGGACTCGTCCTCCCTGCCCCTCTGGAGACCTCCAGGAACTCCTCTGGGCCCTCACTCACTCGTGTGTTCCAGGGTCCACGCTGCCTGGGTGGAGATTCACAGCCCTGGTGAGCAGTGAGTGTGGCTCTCACCCTGGCCCCCTGGCAAGCACCCCATCCTCTCGGAGCAGGGTCCAGGGCAGCTCCTTTCTCTGAGAGTTGGGGTGTGTGAGGTGGGAGGGTGCTTGGCTTTGAAGACCTGCTGGGGAGTGTCAGGAGGAAGCATCTGCCATCTCCTCCCCAGTCTGAAGAGGAGAAGGGAGGGTGTGGGCCATCCTTCCAAGGGTGGAGCTCCAAGCCCAAACAAGGCATTCCCCTCAGAGGCCTGCCTTTTAGACTCAGCCTCTGCAGCCACCTCTGGATAGGAAAATATCCTAAAAGCATGAGCAAGGTCTTCAAATAGAAGTTGGGCCGTAGAGTAGAACCATCAGGGTCAGAATCTGATCTGTCAGGAGTCCCCTCTGGCCTCCTAATAAGAGAAGATCTGCAGGTCTGTGGGTGACCCTGCAACCTAGAGGAACGCCAAGGACAAAGACCAGGGCTGGCTCCGGCCCTCCGTTCTGATAAGCAAGCACAGGGGCCTCAGTTGAAGGCTTCCCGTTCCTCTAACACCGGGATTCTCCAACGCCAGCGTGCTGAGCCCCACCCCCAAGGGTCTGATTCAGGGGGCCTGGGGTGGAGTGCTCAGATTTGCTGGGAACAAGTTCCCGCTGCCAGTGCTGCTGGTCAAGGGCCGCACCGCAAGAACTGCTTTAGGGGACGCGAGGACCTGATCCTGGTACAAGCGGATACTGAAATGATGACAACTCAGAATGAACATCCCAGAGAGCCAAAAACACAGCTCAGACACAAACTACAGTGAGCTCATTCCCAATACCCAACCCTGACACCACCCAGAAGAACCACCGAGCAGGTCCCAGGTCACTGCTGCTTCCAGTGGCTGGCCCAGAACCTTCCACTGAGATCTCTAGTAGAATCCTCCACCAACAAACAATGCCACATCCAAACAAAACTCAGTTAACAGATGTCAGAATGACCCGAGCTGCGCTCTGTGGGAATGTGACTTCCCAACTTTGTGGGTGCCCCCCCCTCCCCGACGGCCCCTGTGACTCACAACAGGGGCTGACACTTTCCTGCAGCCCCCTCACCCCCATCTCACCATCCTAGTGACCCCAAAAAAAGAAACCACTGCCTTGGCCTCTAAGAATCTGGCCTAGGAGACAGAGATTGATCTACTGAAATCCTTACTGAACAATATGCGCCAGGCAGCACACAGGGTTAGGGGACAGAAAGGCTCTCGTCCACAGGGTCCCCCCACCCTCCGCTGTGGGCATGTCCTCCAAGCCATATCAGTGGCAACTTTAGAGAAGGTGACCAGAGGCGACCAGACTTTGGTTGGGGCAGATGGTGACCTGGCAAGCAAGGAAGGGCTCCAAGGGCCATGGAGGGCTGAAAGGGCAGGTGCTTTGAAGAGGAAGCTCTGCAGATGGTGCCCTTTTGGTCTTAGACAGATCAAGGGCTTCAGTGGGTCCCAGCTCTTGAGGGAGGCTCTGTTACGGAAAGCTCAGCCCCAGCAGCGCCGAGATCACTAAGGACCAGCGACTGGGCAAGGCGTCTTCGAGCCCACCTGCAGGGAGCAGAGGAGACAGGACTGGTGCTGGGGGCAGGCACTAAACCCCACCGTATGCCTGGGTTGCCGAACGGCGGCCAGCCATGGGTTAAGGAACCAGATTCTAGATGACAATAAAAATAACTGCCACCCCTTGCACGGTGCTTACTATGAGTCAGGCACTCCTCTTAGCACTTTCAGAACACATGCAATCCTCACACGCACCCTAAGGGTTAGTTATCGTTATTATCCCCATTTTTAAGAGGAAGAAACTCAGTAATTCTCACGGTCACACCCCTGGGAGCGGCAGGATCAGGGGCAATGACCCGGAACCTTCACCACAAATTCCTTGAGCTAGGAGGCTCTCAGAGGTCAATCGACCCAACTCTCTTATCTTACAGAGGGGAAACTGAGGCCAAGAGAGACTGAGAGGTCTGTTCAATGGTACTAAGCTGGTTAGTTTAGCATCCTGGGATCAGGAATCCAAAGAATAACTTAGTGCAGATGGTTTGGTAGACCACAGAACCAGGGGCTGGGAGAATAGGCTCAAATAAGCCTCTGGCTGTCTGCTGGTCCTCAGCCACCCCGGCTCACTAACTTCATCTCCACCGCATCCGCGCCTTACCCTATGCCTTCGGTGCACACACAGACACCACTCAGCAGCCCTAACCCTAATCCTAGTGACCTCTGCCTCCACTCAGCTCTGGCTATTCATTCATCACCAGGGCTTGCCCCCCAGCCCCTACATCCGTCCCCAGCTCAGCCACAGCTTCCCATTCTTCAAGCTCCTTCATCCCTACACTCTCAAGCTTTTCAGAGACTTCCAGAGCTACACTTTCCTCAAGCCCACAGGCCACCGCCTGTCCACTGCTCCCCACCCCGGGTCCCATGGACCACCCACTCAGCAGCACTCTCTTTAAAACCACTTTTACCTTTTCTTCCACCTGGTGATTTTGATGAGCAACCAGAGTTGAGAACTCAAAGGAGGAGGCCTGACACTTACTGACCTTGAAGCCAGGTCCACTCCTCCCTGGCCTTCCATGCCGCAGGCTCTGTGCCTTCACAGATGTTGGCACATCGTAGGCCATATCCGTATTTTTTGAGTGAAAGGATATGCATTCCTAGGGCTTGTCCCAAGTACCAGGGGAGGTGAGAATGTCCATTTAATGAACTCCAACTATGCAGAAGTTTTTCATTTATGTTTTTTCATCTAACCCTCTCATCTCCCAGTGCCTGTGAGGTGGGGATAAATATCTCTACTTTATACAAGGGAAACTGGATCTCACTGAGGTGTAGTGAATTGCCTGGAGCCACAAAGCTCTTGCTTGGCAGATCTGGGCTTAGAGATCTTCTGGTACCAAGTCTTTCTTTCTCTCCTCTGATATAAGTCTTTGACCCAGAGAGGGTAGAGCTGAAGCAAGTGCCATCTTTCTGGTCACTAGTTCCCCATGGACCCCTGACTGTCCTGGCAGCAGCTTTAGATCTGGTACACCCAAGCCAACAAGGTGAAGTGAACTGCCTGGGGTCCAAGCCACCGCTTGGCAAAGTGGGGCTCAGAGATCGGCTTATCTGATCCAAGGCCGAAGCAGCTCTGGGTCACTGCACACTAGCTTTGAATCTCATGGACGGGGGCTCCAAGGAGCAGCTGGTTCCAAGGTGGGATAACCCTCAGCCCTCTACCCCTTTCAGTAGGTTAAGGTTTTAATTAAGGCTTCCCCCCATTCCCCTCTAACTTGAGGATTGCTTTCATTTGACATTCCTTCCAGAATTCCGGAACAGAAGTGCTTGATGCTGCTGATCGACCAGTTTCATAAAAGGAATCCAGTTTCCTCTGCACTCATGAAAAGCTGTTAGCCCCTGGCGAGTTTCCAGGGTCTGCACTCCAGTGATGCAGCCAGACATCGGGAGAGGGATGCCAAAGCCCTTGGGCACAGAGAGGAGTCAGCTGGGCTGAGAGATTAAAATCGAGAGGGGTCCTTGCCAGCAATACCACCAAGCAACATCCTGTCCTTAGAAAAGAGGCTTCCCACTGAGATGTCCTGAAACCTGGCTGAAGGCTCTCACACAGCCGTGCGGGGACAGACAGGTGGCACCAAACTGGCATCTCCTGACCCCCGTGAGGTCAGAGGAAAGGAGAAAACACTGACCAACAGTCTGGCAGGCTTCCAGCCTCAGCTAGGCTCTTTACCAGCAAGTGCCCCGGGGCAAGAAGGCACCTGTCCCCTGTGAGTCTCAGTTTCCTCATCTGTAAAATGGGAACCATAACCTCTCCCTAAAGGGCAGCTAGCTGTTTGCAAATCTACAAAGCTTGGGGCTGATCACATATCCTCTTTAAACCAAAGATTGGGGTTTTTCAAACCTCTCTACACAAAGGTAGTTCTCATGTGACATCAGGTAGTCAGTTAGGGATGGAAAGAAGGAGTCAATGGGCTGTCTGGATCTGGAGTCTAGATTCTTGGATTCAGTCTTGACTTCTCTGTCAACAATCTTTCATGACTTCAGAGGTGCTTGGAAGCCCTGAACTTTGTTCCTTCCTCTCTCTGGGCCTCAGTCTCCCCTTCTGTACAATGAGGAGGTTGGGGGAGATGTCTCTAAGAGCCCTTCAGGCTGGGTCAGCCACAGACTCCATTGCAAAAAAGCAGGTCCCTCCAAGTCTCGGCAGAGTCTCACGTGGATGGGGCCACAGGACTGGCCCCACCCACCCTCATCATTAATCTGCTTCACACTCATTCCAGAACTTTCGAGGCTGCCGTATAAAGGGCAGGCTTCCAGCAACAGCCTCTTCAGGGTTTGGCAGTGAGTCGCTCCCACTGGAGGTCAAGTTCTCTCTGCACCTCTGCCTGGGGACTGGGAAACAGAGGTGGGAAGCGGAGGGCCATTCTTGTCAGGGAAAAGCTGGCCTGGTTTGGATGACTGCAGACCACTTCTGCTTTTCAAGCGCCTCTGAAAATATCCCTCTCGGCGCATAAACTGTATAGCTTGCAAAACTCTTTGAAATTCATGACTCATCTGATTTTGGCAGGAGGTCTGCAGGATGGGCTTGGGAAGGGTTATTGTCCCCATTTTATAGGGGCGGAAACTGCAGCTCAGAGAAGTGAGGTGACTTCGCCAAGGTCTCACAGCTAACACATGGAGTGGCCTCTCCTTCCCAGGGAAGGATGCGGCAGAGCCTCGGAGAGGTAAGTGCAGAGCTGGCGTGGAAACCGGGTCTGGGGGTCCCCGGCCCTGCTCTGCTCCACCTCCCCCAACTCATCCCCCCACTGACAGAAGGGGTGAGTCCTCCCCAGCTCCTCTGACAGAGGTCTGCCTACACACCCACCTCACACATTTCCCTGAGGATCTGCTCACAGTGGTTTCTCTTTTTTTCTCTTGGGCTCCTAAGCAAACCTGGACTGAATCATCTTGTGGGGAAGCTCCAAGGACCAAGAGCACACTAGAAGAAGACAGGAAAGTAGGGACTCTAAAGAGATGAGGAAGAAAAAAAAAAAAAAAGAAACCATTCTGCACTCCGCTGAATGGAGAAAGCTTTTTAAGATTTGCTAATATCCGCTGTTTGTAAAAATGTGTGGAAATTTTCAAAGCGGTTGGAGGAACTAGAAATTAGAACAGGCTTTCTGGAGGTCAGTTTGTCTGAACGTTTTAAATGTCCCAGTAATTCTACTTCTAGAAATGTACTGTGAAGACGCACGCCTAGGTGGAAAGGTGCTGGCTGTGATATCAAAAAGCTGTAAACATTCAGTAATTTACCATCTATTCACCCGACAAGAACATCATAGCCCATTAATAAGAACGAAGTCAATCAAGATCTCGAAGACCTGTTGCAAAGTGAAAAATGCAAAATATCTACCTAGTATGAGGACATTAGGTTTAAAAGTACTGAAAAAGGTCTGGGCAGATGAACAATACACAGAAAGCCGGCCTTGACTTGGAAGAGAGAGTGGATTGGGTAAAGCAGCCCTTGTCTTTCTTTCTTTTTTTTTTTTTTAACTATATGTAATTTAACTCTTCTTTTCCTTGCAACAACAACAGCAAGCCTCAGAACACCAAGTATTGATGTATATTTGTAAATCATGCAAACAAACAAAAACTAAAAAAAAACCCACCCAGTCCACAGTGACTTTGGAATCTTCATTCCAAGCCGGCTTCTCCCCAAATTCTCCTCACAGGAGAAACACTCTTGGTGGCACCTCATGATTTTAGATCATCACTAGGTTCGGCAGCAAGAACAACACATCTACAGGGGTGGTGAGGGAATAAACCACATGATTTAGCCAAAAGGCACAGTGGAAGGGAAGGTTCCACTCCTGAGCTATGCGAGTTGGAGGTCTCCACCGGCCCCACGCACAGCCGAATGCCTCAGCAGCTCCAAGGCCCGGAACAGCGCCCACCCTGACGGAGCGGTCTCGCCCCTGGCCTGGAGGTGGTGAGGGGCGCCTCCCAGAAGCCTGTACCTCTGAGAAGCGCTGCACATCCTGGGTCAGCGTGCCCACCCGTCTCCACTGGTAGTGCTTCAGCAACTTCAGGATGGCTGGATTCACCGCGTTATCTGATGGGACCGTCCGGAAGAAGTAAGGGTATTTCTTCTTATCTGCTAGCACAGGGGTGGTGGCGGCAAAGGAGAGCTGGAAAACACAAAAGAGACAGCATTTTACTGCGGGGACCTCATAGCTGTGGGCCCAGGATCTTTCCTAAGGGAGCAGAGGTCTTTAGTTCTCACTTCAGGTACAAGCACACCGGCAAAATACTTTTAACCTTCTTACTGCAAAAGTAACAGGTTACAACTGAAGAGGCTTTTAAAAATGCAAAATAAGGAGAAAGAACCTTCGTTAATGTTGTCGTCTGCCTCCTTCAGATCCTTTCTCTGTGCATGACGACCAACTAAAAAAAGATTCTTGAGATCATTCTATATACACATTTGAACTGTTTGTTTATTCCCTCATTAAACACTGTCTTAAAAGCATTTAACCATTCTGTTAAAACTTCTTGCAAACATTTTAGCATGTAAACCTTTTAATAGTTCCATAACATTCTAGCATCTGAACATACTGCAATTTACTAAATTGTGTTTAATTTGGGGACATTTAAACTATTTCTAATTTGTCATTATTATCATATTATTCTACAAGCACCTTTGTGCTTAGCATTTCCCCCCTATATTTCAGGTTTTTTCCATAGGATAGTCTAAGATGTGAAATTTCCCAGAGAAAGAATGTGAGCTTTTAAAGACATGGGATGATTTGAGAGAATAGCACTGAAACATGTACATTAACATATGTAAAATATACAACCAGTCCAAGTTCGATACATGAAGCAGGCCACCCAAAGCCAGTGCTCTGGGACAACCAGAGGGATAGGGTAGGGAGGGAAGTGGGAGGGGGTTTCAGGATGCGGGGGACACATGTACACCTGTGGCTGATTCAAGTCGATGTAAGGCAAAAACCAGCACAATATTGTAAAGCAATTATCCTTCAATTAAAATAAAGAAATTAATTAAAAAAATAAAGACTTCACACTTACTTCCAAAAAAGACTTCATCAATCTGCACACCCACTAGCCAGGTATAACTATAGAGGATCAATCTTACCACATTCTTGTCAACAGACAGAAATAAAACATCTTTCTATCTAATTTATTAATGATTTATCACTGAAAAACTGGAATCATATTACATTTATTGGTTATACATTATGTTGAACCTTTTTCTATGTGGCTGATTACTAGTCATAGGTCCTATTTTAGGAATTGCTTTTTCATGTCTCTTGTTTATTTTTTGAGTGGTATTCTAATGCTTTTCTTATCAAATTTAATGAAGACTGTTATACGTACAGCATTCAAACTCAAGCTATTACAGGTGCTGCAAACACCCCAGCTTCTTTGCTTTTACATTTCATGTGTGTATATTCTAATTTACAGTCAGTAGTCAAATCTGTCCATCTTTCCCTTTATTAGTCTTTCTTTTTCTTTTAAGTGCCTATGAGTTGCTAAATTGGATTTTAATTATCTGTCCTACAGGGCCCAGCATAAATGTCACCTCTTCTATAACATTTCTTCTGATCTCTGCTTTCTCTTCCCCTCAGCCTCATCCACAGAAGGTGGTTATCAAATTTTTTGATCTTTGCAGTGTGATGGTGGAAAAATGGCACCTTCTTGTAGTTCTGATTTGCATTTACCCTATTAAGAGTGAGGTTGAGGATCTCTCTGATGTTGAAGAACAATTTGCAGTATCTTTCTGGAAAGTATTCACATCCTTTGCTTGCTTTCCAATTGGACTTTGAGTCTTTCCCTTACTGGTGAGCAGAAGTGAGGAGACTCGCCCTTTGTGATGTAAGTCGCTAATTCACCTTCAGTCTGTACCTTTGCTTTTGATGTTTCTCATGATGCCCTTTGCCATACAGAGGTGTTTGCGTGTGTGTGTGTGTGTGGCTGAATTTATTAATTTCTTTCCTTTCTGTTTTCAGGCTTTATGTCATATTTAGAAAAACCTTCCCCAGCCTGAGAGTGTAAAAGAACCCCTCCATGGTGCCTTCTAGCCTGTCTGTCGTCCTCCCATCTGTTCTCCAAGGTGGCGCCTGGTGAGGGAGGAGGAAGATTCTGTACCCACATGTGACGAGCGCTGACCCAACTGACGGTTAGGCTTAACGTGATCCTGTGGCCCCTGACAGATTATTTTGTTTTTCATGTGTCTAGCAAGTATTTTGGAGAAGGCAATGGCACCCCACTCCAGTATTCTTGCCTGGAAAATCCCATGGATGGAGGAGCCTGGTAGGCTGCGGTCCATGGGGTCGCTAAGAGTCGGACACGACTGAGCGACTTCACTTTCACTTTCACTTTCACACATTGGAGAAGGAAATGGCAGCCCACTCCAGTGTTCTTGCCTGGAGAATCCCAGGGACGGGGGAGCCTGGTGGGCTGCCGTCTACGGGGTCGCACAGAGTCGGACACGACTGAGGTGACTTAGCAGCAGCAGCAGCGGCATCAAGTATTTAATAAACTCTTGTATAGTTTTTTGTTGTTGATGAGAACTGGTAGCTCCAGAATTTTGTGACCACTGCCATGGTTATGTCTGTGCATCACTTGTTAACGCTACTTGGTTTAGGCTAACCTTCAGTATGCTTCATTAACCAAACTTCGTGCTCAGAATGCCTAAGTGTTGTTTTATTTTTGGCCATGCTGCGCAACTTTCAGGATCTTAGTTCCCTGACCAGGGTTGAACTCATGCCCTCAGAAGTGAAAGTGGGGAGTCCTAACCACTGGACCACCAGGGAATTCCCAATACTATTTTTAAAAAGTAGTATTTCCTTCCTTCTTTTGTTTCGTTTAAATCTTTGATCCGGAGAGGGCAAGGCTGAAGCAAGATCTCCCTTTGCTGCTACCAGCTTTCTCCCCCAACGTTTGCTACTCCGGCAGCTCGAGATTCAGTATAGCTCAGAGTCCAGCTTCAGCATCTTGGGAAGAAACATCCTGGCACCCCCAGCCCCCAGCTGAAGTTGCTTTGCTGCTCTTCCTGTGACCTGAGGAAGTACTCCTTCCCCTCCAAGACTTCAGCAGAGCAGGGCAATGGCAATCTTGTCCCTTTGGTGACCTGGCTCGGGCAGTAGGTTGCCACTTCCTAGCATCCCCGGATCTCCTTGGTTCACTTGGCAGCCTCAACAGGTCCCATTTGTTGGAGCTGAACATACAACAACCCATCAGCTGTCACCAGAGCTAGAGAGCACCTATAGAAAGCAATTTCTAAGATCCCCACAGACATAGGACACCATCCCAAGTTTGGCAGAGGTCAAGGATAGATCAGCTGTTAAAAAAACTGGGGGGTAGAGTAAGCCCCAATAGGGAGTACCCAGAGAGAGGAAATCCCAGTTGGACACAATGAGGACACTCATATCCAGAGCGGTCCAGCAAGGGAAGGCCTGCTGACGGAAGTAGTGAGATCCCCGTGTCTGGAGCCGTGCAAACGGAGGCTAGCCCGTGGCCCAGAAAGCACACAGAGGGGCCTCAAAGTGTCTGAGAGCTCTGGAAAAGCTCTATGAAAACACCTGTGGGCATGCATATGCATTCAGACACACACGTTTTTCTGAAAAGGGGATCCACGGCTGCCATCAGATTTATAACAAGGATCTTACAACCAAACAAAGTGAGCACACCTGCCTGAAGGTGATACTTAGGTCCCATAGTGATGTAAGAAAACAGAAGCTCTCTACAGTCTGCTCAGACCCAGTATCTGTGACTCTTCTCTCAAGATTAAAACAACACTTCCAGTTTCCTATGGTCAGTGTAAGAAGGAGCTATTAAAAAGTCTGGGAGACACTATTTCAGGACCTGGGATGGTATATGTGCAATTGCATCCCCAAAAATGCTTATCTAATACAATTTGGAAAATATTGGTTTTCTGATGTGATTTCTGAATCACACTCTGGTTGATACTTTGCTGTTATTGTCCCATTAGTTCCAGGTCCACAATTAATTGTTG
Organism: Cervus canadensis; assembly: GCF_019320065.1. NCBI lineage: Eukaryota > Metazoa > Chordata > Mammalia > Artiodactyla > Cervidae > Cervus > Cervus canadensis. The sequence continues at coordinate 10,009,860 of NC_057399.1, read as the reverse complement.
CTTGAACAACCTCATATGTTTGCCCTGTAGGTAATTACAGTGGTTACTGTTCAGTGAATAAATGGCCCATTGTGTTTACAATGGGCTTGGAGTACAATATATGCCCCGGGTCTAAATCATGTTGGGTGCAAAATATTAACTGGCACTGACATTTTCTGCACCATTTGAGATAATGCACACTTTGATTAGATTGCTTTGCATCACTGTTCTTCTAGCTTTAGCCTCCTAAAACTTTCTTCTACCGGCAAAGGCTGCAGGCGCTGGGGAGCACTGCTGGACTTGAGAACCGAAGGAACCTGAGAAGTCATCTAGTTCTGGGGTTCTCTCTCCACTCTGGCTACACACTGGAGTCACATGAGGAGACTGTTTAAAATACTGATGACTTCGTCCCATTCCAAACCAAGTGAATCAGAATCTCTGGGCATAGAGCCCAGGTATCAGTATTATTTAAAAACTTCCCAAGGTGATTATGGAGCCCAGTGAAGGTTGAGAATCATTGATATAGCTCAACAGCCCTAGTTTTGAATAAGAAGACTAAGGTCCTGAAATGGAAAGACATCGAGATACCCACCAAAGTGAGTAAGAGGTAGAAACAGAATTCGAACCCAGAGCTAAAGCACTCTAACATCTGTGCCCTTTCTTCCTCTGATGGCCATCCTCTGCGGCCTGTGGGCCAGGCTTTCCCCCTCCAGAACAGTCACCCAGTATTTGCAACACGTGGCCTGTCAGCATCAGGAACCCCATTCAAAGATCCAATCTCTTGCCTCGTTTCACATAACCAAGTCCATTTCTAGACAGACTATGGTTGAGGTTTCAAGTTAATCCCTACCAAGGAGAGAGTACTTTTAAATTTATTTTACAGTTTTGTTATCATTTCTAGTTTTATTGTATTGTTTTGAGAATTTGGTGTATACAGTGTCTGCTTTTGGAATTTATTGAGTTTTTTTTTGGGGGGTGGCTTATTATACAATCAATTTTTGTGAAAGTTCCATGGTAGCCAGTAAAACAGATGCAGTCTCTAGTTGTAAGCTATAAAATTCTTTATCAAACTTTTGATGCATAAGAGGTATAACCCAACTAACCAATTATATTACTAACACGTGCTTTGTATTTTTGTCTACTTGACAATCAAAGACCGAGAGGTATGTTGAGCTTTTTTCTATTGTCTCTGACAATTTCTCCATGTTACTCAAATTTTTTGCCTTTTACATTTTGATTTTATGTTGTTTTGAAGATAAGTGCTCATTACATCGTTATTTTTCAGCAATGTATATATACCCTTCTCTGGTGCAAACTGCAGGTGCTTACCAGAGAATCACTGAATGATTTGAGAATTAAAATATTTATCAAGATAAAATAACCCTGTTTGTCGTTTATTGCTGTTTGTTTCATATAATATCTTGCTCAATATTAATACTGAATTAATATCTTGATATTAATGTTGAAACCCTTTATTTTTTTCTTGCATTTACCTGTCATAGCTCTGATTCTCCTTTTATTTGTATTCCATTAAGATTGTTTTTAAGAATATTTCTTGAAATGAGGACATGAATGGATCTTAAAATACATGCTTATTGTTGCAATAAATACTTGACGTTGCATTCATCATCTTGCTGGCAGTCGTTTTTTTAAAAAATGTTTCCTTTTGTTCCCTTCGGTATTAGACTTCTCCATTCTGGATATATTAATCTTGCTTTTTGTCTTAACCTGTTAGACTATCTTTTCATATTCTGAAGAAGGGTGAGGGGTTGAAAATTTTCTGAGGATGACCCTATGTTGCTCTGACACATGGCAGATATGGATCTATATCTGTATGGATCTATCTATATCTATACATATTTTCTATCTGGATATAAAATTCTTGGGCTACCATTTTTCTGCTTTGAAACTACAAAGTGGTGCAGAGGAGAAACCCGAGGATAGTTTGACTGTTATTCATTTCCAGGTAACTGATTTCCTTTGTTTGGACACCTGAAGAGTTTTTTCCTTTATTCTTAGAATTTAAAAAATTTGCCTAAATAGATGTGGATGCGGCACTCTTGATTTTATCTGGAACACAGGGAAGCCTTCAATCTATATGCTCAAGTCTTTTAACTAAAAAACATATATATGTGTGTGTGTATGTACATACACATATATATACATAAGTATAAATACATTATATAAATGTGGCATTTATATATAATACATAATGCTATATATTCATTATATTTATATTACATTAATATTCATATATATTCTTGCCTCTAGACTACTTGACTATCTACGTGTTGTCTTTCATTCCCCAAATCCATATCTGTCATATTTTTTCTAAGATTTAACATCTTGGTCCTTCTCCTCTACATTCTGAAAGACCATCTCATTTTATCTCTTATTAGAGGGTACCTGAAAATTCAGTCTCACTAATTTCTGGTAAAAGGGCCGTATCATCCACAGTCCCAGCGACAGAGCACCACGGTTCTCATTTCTTCACATACTAACCAACATTCCGCATTACCTGGCTTTCTCCCTTTTTGCTCATCTCTCAAGGATAAGGCAGCTCTTTATTAATAGTTGCTTCTGCAGCCCGCTGAACATAGTGTGGTCGAGAAGCTTTACAGACGTGCCGTTCACGTTCTCTATTCAGTGGGCTTGCTTTTCAAGTCACTCTTAGTGTTACTGTCCTTGCCATATTTTTTATTGCTATTGACTTCTTCCATTTTCTAGTAATTTTGTAATGATCAGAACCCTTTTTGCTCCATCCTATCTCATGTTTCATGGAGACCATGTCTTCTCTGCATATGATTGAAGCTGCCGGAAGTCCAAAGTTTTTTCTTTATCCTACAATAGCTCATCTTCAGAGCTGAATTCTTCCTCTACTTCTGGGTATTGAGAGTCTTTGGTTATTTTTGCAGTATTTTTTCAAAGGTTGAATGTTAGGTATTTTCAATGTACTCATCCTCAAAAGCAAGGCAGGTGTTTTGAGAGGTGGCCTATTAAGAGACGATACATGGATTGCCCATGGACCTATTTTCTGTTTACATTATAATTGAGTATTTTTTCTCAGAAAACTGAGGAACAAGTATTTGAGCACAGATTTTGGTGTCTAGTACACTCCCACCTTACATAGTTCTCTATTAATGAGTGCCTTATTTTCTGATTCTCTGGATCAACACAGTACACTAAATTTCTGTCATGCATTACTGCCAGGAATTTTCTTTTCCGCCTATAAAACTTTACTTTGGAGATTTCTGTTTAAAACTTCTTGTGCTCTCCTGTCTACCCTCTATCTAGCTTTTTCTAGGAATTTATAGCTCTGTTTGAATTTAGAAAGATAAATGAAAATGAAGAGAAAAAAAGCATCTTGATTGCCTCAAAGATCAGCAACTGTGACTAGAGGCATAGTTGTCCAATTTTCTGATTGGGTGGTAATGAATCTACCTGCAATGCAGGAGACCCAGGTTCGATCCCTGGGTCAGGAAGATTCCCTGAAGAAGGAAATGGCAACCCACTCCAGTATTCTTGACTGGGAAATCCTATGGACAGAGGAGCCTGGTGGGCTAGGGTTCATGGGGTCACAAAAAGTTGGACATGACTAAGTGTTACCCAAGGAAGGAAGGACCTGGGTCCCTAATAGATTCTGGGGGTGGGGTGGGGGGAGAGAAAAGTCTTTTATTTTACAGGGCAGCTGTAATTTCATGTGGCAAGGTTCCGAGTGCCAAGAGACAACATCTGGTAGGATTTTCTCAATCATGTCCCAGCTACTTTATAATCAGTGAAGCTTCCAAACATCTAGACCGTCAGTGAGTCTGAGTCCCTTAGTGCTTTTGAGGTGGGATTTCCTACCCATTTCACAGCTAAATAAACCATGGCCCAGAAAAGTGACACAATCCGTGCAAGTTCAGAGCAGGAAAATGTAATTGGTCTTTTGACTTCATATCTGGTTGTCTTTTTTTTAAAATAAATTTTAATTAATTTATTTATTTATAACTGTACTGGCTCTTCATTGCTGCACATGGGCCTTTTTTAGTTGTAGTTGTTACATCGCTGCGACCCCATGGACTCCAGCACACCAGTCTTCCCTGTCCTTCACTGTCTCCAGAAGTTTGCTCAAACTCATGTCCACTGAGTCAGTGATACCATCCAATCATCTCGTCCTCTGTCACCCCCTTCTCCTCCTGGCCTCAATCTTTCTCAGCATCGGGGTCTTTTCTAATGAGTCGGCTCTTTGCATCAGGTGGCTCAAGTATTGAAGCTTCAGCATCAGTCCTTCCAATGAATATCCAGGGTTAATTTCCTTTAGGATGGACTGGTTTGATCTCCTTGCTGTTCAAGGGACTCTCAAGAGTCTTCTCCAGCGCCACAAATAGAAAACATCGACTCTTTGGTGCTCGGCCTTCCTTACGGCCCAGCTCTCACATCTGCTGTGTGCGAGGGGGCTCCCCTGTGTCACCGGGCGCGGGCTTCTCATCCCGGTGACTCCCCTGTTGCAGCGCACAGGCTCCAGGTGCTCGGCATTCAGCAGCTGGGCCCACAGCTTCTAGAGCACAGGCTCAGCAGTTGTGTACATGGGCTCAGCTGCTCCACGTGGGGTCTTTTCAGACCGGGGATCAAACCTGTGTCCTCTGCGCTGGCATGAAGATTCTTAACCACTTAACCAGACAAGTCCTGGTTCTCTTTCTTCAACCAGCTCTGACCCATCAGTCCAAGATGAAGTGGGGCAATGATCCAAGGCTTGCTCTCTCTTCTGAGACCCACTAGCAAGAGAAGAAACTGCTTATTTCAAGGCTTTCAGGGTGTCTCAAACATAGCTGGTGTCTATGGTGGGCATGGTTGGTCCTGGGAAATTCTGGGGGACACACCCTTAACCAGAAAAGTAGAAGAGGAGGCAGCCATCAGCGTCTCTCTCTGAGTTCTGGCTTGCCGTGGAATATTCTGTAAAAGTTTAGGGTGAGCGTATGGAACTGTGAGTCTCATTCACACTAAGGGCCCACAGGTAGAGAGAACGGAGAGTGAAGACAACTATACAGGCACTCAGGGAGCTGGAAAACTTGGAAAAGTTACCCTTGTCTCTATGGCTTTGACAGCAAAGCAGAGCATTTCCCCTCTGTGGTGTCTGTTTTTCTCATCTCTAAAAATGATGGGTTGAACCAAAGACTTGAAAGCTTCCTTCATCTGTATACCACACAACTCTATACTTCTCTCTCCAACAACTGAGGAGAATGATTAAAGAATTGGTTAGTTTTGTGTGGGTATGTGTGTCATTTGATCTGATTTATTCTGATAATTGCCATTGTGTTTCACTTCTCTTTGTAGATTCAAGCCTAGGTGAAAAATGTAAATACACCTCCCAATTTCAGGGTCTTTATTAAACTCTCAGCCACTGATGAATTCTTCTCTAAATGTAATTCCTTCTTTACCTGGTTTGGGGCCTCTAGGTTTAACTTGTCTGCAGAAATAAACCATTTTTCAAGTGGAAAATCTAACCAAGAGCAGCCCGGGTTGCTAAATCCTAGGTGAGAAGTGCAGGCCAGATGCCGGCGGGGAGAAGATGATTGAGGCTTGCTCTTTTCTCCACTTGGTTTAATCTCCTTCCATGGGTTTGCTGACTGTTTCTGTAATTAAATGAGGGAGGTATTTGTCATCTAGGGTTCCTTTCAGCCAAGATGAATGGAATGCAACTTTCTCAGGAAGCTTCTGACAAAACCCTGTTTGTGGCCAGTGCCAGGACGTATACAAAGGCGCCAGGCTGTGTGCGTTGGGAACTGGGGTCCACTTCAGATCTGCGCCAGGTCACTGCTGCGCCCAAGCCCTGGAGAAAAACTGTTTGGACACAAAGTGCCTCAACACAGATGCCTGTGAGACTAATGTGACGTGGGGTGGCCACAAAACATCTCCCAAGTTAAGGAGGGAAAATGAAAGCCTGGCATTGGGGCGAGTTTCTGCGGCCCCACTCCAATAAGGCTTGCTGAGCAGCACATGCAGACTGGCTCTGGGGCTTGAAACTTCTTCTGGAACCCCGTGGGGACAATCAACCTCCTTCCTATTGATGAAATTTAGTGCTAATCACTCAGAGATGCACAGCAGTTGAGTTGTTACCACCCATGTCCATTGTCGTGTCCTTGAAAACTGGGGACTCGCAACGACTGCTGATGGAGGCAGGGAGGGCATAGTAGTGTTTGCTCCTCATGGAGACTGGAGCTCAGAAAGCCACAGCGCCGTGCCCAAGGCCCCATGAGCAGCAAGGGGCAAAGCTGGGATTTGAACTCAGAAATTTTGCCTCCTTCAAGGTATTGCCTAGTGAGCACCTACCTAGGGGCCAGCACTGTGTGCAGGGCTTGACATGAAGGGCTCACTTTGTCACTGAATGTGCGAAACCACCTATGGGACAGACATTATTTTGATCTGCATTTTCTGATGAAGCAACGGAGGCTCAGAGAGGTTAAGCCACTTGCACGTGATCACACGCCAAGTGACTGGCAAGCAGGGAGACTAATGTCACCAGCTTCCACTCCACAGACATTTACGCTTCTCCTGTGTGATGAACAACTTCCAAAATTCATTTCCTGCTTTAGCCTAACTTTGATCTTCACAAAACCCCACGATACAGAGTAGACTTTATTGCCCTAATTTTATAGATGAGGAAACTGAAGCTCAGAGAGATAAGTGACTTGCTCAGAGTCACATGTGAGCAAGTGGCAAGGTTAGGGCTCAAACTTGGGACTTTTGTTCTTGAAATCTGGTTCATCTCTCCATCAAAAAGGCTGTTTCTTAGGAAGGCATCCAGGTACAATACGGGAAAGCAAGTGGAACCATTTAAGAGAAAGCAGAAGAAAAAAAAAGATTTGCTTAAAAGAAGAAAAAAACAATACTAAATCCATGGCTTATTATGCTTCAATTGCCTGAGATGCTACAATTCAATTATATGAAGCAAAACTCATATGTATATTTGACATTTTATTGAAGACCAAATTCTTCACATTTTTCTTCTTAAACTTTTATTAGGATTATACACTACATGTATAAGTATATAAAATATATATGTTCAGTTCAAGGAGTAATAATAAAATCAATATTCAACTGTCGATCACCCAGTTTAAGAGAAAAGCTTTTATTTATGTGTAAATATTAAATTGTAAAGTAACTTAATTTTTTGGTCTTTTAAGATACTTTTTTTTCCCATGTGGCATCCTGTGACTTTTATTTCTTTCTTTACTCCCCTCTACAGAATTTCTATCATTGTTTTACGTAAAGAAGTTTGCAAAACAAATATTGCTTCCTCAAATCCTTTTTTTCCTCCTTTAGAGTGAAAAGCTGGAGTTAAGTAGAGAAACCACAACCACGCCAGTGCTGAGAAAGCGGTACGGTTCCAGCTTGGACAGGCTGGGGCTGAGTGCGGGCTACACCGCTCCCCATACGTTCCCAGAAAATCACTTCACCTTTGGGGATCGGTCCCCTCCAAACCAGGGTGACGAGCCCCCTCCCCAATCTTAGGGCTATTCTGAGGATCTGAATGCACAGGCATCCAGTTAATGATTGTTAATGTTAGATCACAGTTTCTAGACTGAGAAGTTATGAGAACTGGATGGTATTTCTTACAATTAAGAAAAGCCTTTTTTACTGACAAAATACTTTCCTTCAATAATACCTCAACCCCGTGAGGGCAGAATGGAGGAGAGTTTACCCATTTGAACAGGAGAAACCTCAGAGAATGGAAGGGTCTGCTCACAGTGACGTGGCTACCACCAGGCTGAGACATAATTCTAACTCATAATTAGGATCTAATTCTAAATCCTAACCTAGCAACTTAAAAATGTCTTGTTAATTGGAGGACTTCCTTGGTGATCCAGTGGTTAAGACTCCATGCTTCCAACGAAAGGGGCACAGCCTCCATCCTTGGACAGGGAACTAAGCTCCCACATGCTGGGCAGCATGGCCAATAAATAAATAAATAAAATCACTTTAAAAATGTCTCATTAATTTTAAAAAAGTAACGATTGTTTTGCTTGTCTAACTGTGCACAATTATAACATATGTCTTTAATTTTTATTAAACTTCTGGTTAGATGCCTCATTCACTTCTCCCTTACAGCTTCGTAGGTGACAAATGCAGGAAATTAACAAATTACAACAGAAGACTCCGGTTTCCTCAACTCCTTTGCACTTTGCCTTCAGCTGATGTCTTTAAGGGTAAGAAGCCCTTGTGTGTGATCACAGCTGTGAAGCCAACTGCCTTTTAATTACCACACTGAAAAAATCATGTCTCCTCATGTCAATTTAGCGCCTCTAATTAGTCGATAAGTTGACATCACATCTATGGAGGGGGAAAGGCATGCTGGGGCCCAGCTCGATGCTTGCAGTGGGAGAAGATACAGCATTCCCATCTGCTGAGTCCTCCCGTCTCTTTAGAACCAGCTCCTACTCATCTGTCCAGGACCGCTCACAGCCACCTCCTCCAAGCAGGCTTCCCTGCCATCCCTCAGTTCTTCCAGCACTCTCTCCTTCCCTTCCTGTGGAGTGCTGAGAAGTGATTGATGGCTAGGCCCGTTTCACTGACTGGTCTGGGGGCATTTTGTGGGCTGCCGCCAATCCTCTCTGTAGCTATGAGAGAAAAGAAAAAAGAAGTGGACAGAGGAGGCAATAGGATCACAAGAGGCCTCCATGCCTGCCTTCCAGACAAGAACTCACCATGGTTTTCACACAGAATGGGGCTGAGGAGGAAATGGTTTCTGTGGCTGAGGAAATCATGGTTTTAGCAGGGCCTGTGACCTTGGCGTATCTAAAGGGAGTCCAGGCAAAGCTCTGGGCTGTAGGACTCGACTCAGGAATCACTTGACCAGGACAGGCCAGGACTCCTGAGGGGACCCTGCAACGCCTGCCCCTCCAACGCAAAGACAGAGAGCCCACACAGAGGTCAGAGGGCGGAGGTCACCGGCATCTCAAAGGCCAGGCAATTGGGCTCTAAAAGAAGGGGTCACTGTAGGTTCTATTTACAACTGTGAGCCAACACCTCCCAGAACCGAGGAAGGAGAAGCAGAATGTTGGACTCCAGACCTCTCAGATTTGCTTCATGATCAGTCCTGGGGAAACTGAGTAAGTTAAATCAAGATAAAAGATTCAAAGGTGCTTTCCAAGAATGTGAAGTCTTCTTCAGGGGGACAGAGAAGGTCATCCTGGACCAGTGAGGCTGGGGCTAGGGCCACAAGGAAAGGAGCGTGACTGTGGAACAATCAAGACCCAGGTCTTCCAGGGTAAGCTGCATGCCCACCAGCAGTCCATTAAACCTCAGCCTCCCTACCTATGAAATGCAGAGCGTAAGTCCTGTCAACTCTCCGGGGCTCTTTTTTGTGAAAGGAGAACTTAAGTGTGAAAATGTCCCACAGGAAGTAGGTCCTTGTGCTAACGGAACACGAGGGTTCCGTCACCGCCGCGTCGGCGCGTCCGTCACCGCCTGGTCAGCGCGTCCGTCACCGCGGCGTCGGCGCGTCCGTCACCGCCTGGTCAGCGCGTCCATCACCGCCGCGTCGGCGCGTCCGTCACCTTTCTCTGCCACTCTAGCCTCCTTTCTCACCCTCACTCTCCAGCCTTTCACTTCCCAAGGCATACCAGGCTGTCTCTCATTCCCCCACGAAGAAGCCTTCCTAAACACCTCCATACACCTCCAGTCTGAGCCAAGCGCACCTCCCCGCCCCCATCACATCTGTCACACTGAACTGTGTGTGACTGCATCCCTGCTTCCCTCCAAGACAGTAAAGATAACAAGCACTCAAGTTGTTACGTAAGAAGCACACAAATATTAATATTTGTTAAAAAATAAGAAAGCTCTGATCAAAATGCGACTGTTTCAGGGAGGCTAATATGAACCAATAAAGAAGAAATACTTAGTAATAAGGTATTCAAGAATGAATCAAAATCTTGCCAAGTAATGAGTTCACCATCACTGCAGGTATTCAAGGAAATCTTGAGGATCGTCCACCAGGGTCAAGGATGGGACTCCCAAACCAGCAAGGAGTCTGCATGCGACGGTGCTATGTTTTATGTGAACTGGTGGCACATCCAATGGTTTTAGGTGAGCCCCAATCTAATATTTTATATCTTAATAGGTATGTTTTTCTCTTTATTTACTTTTATACTTCTTCTTCTTAGTAAGTGATCCTGATTTTCCATCCATGGTATTTAAATAAAAGGTTGAGTTAATTTAAAGGAAAATACTAAATAAATTAATAACACAAGTGGTATGGAGATTTGGCAAAATCAAGAAAGTCGCAGCCAAACGGTGTCTGGGAAATACGGTGTTGCAGGTGTACAAGAATATATGGCCCTTGGAAATAAAAACCTCAAATCTTCATCACTTTCCACTACATTAAACCATAATATGAATTTAAACAATATAGAATGAGTTAGATTCTTACCTTGAGACTGGAGAATGGGCACTATCAGAAGTACCAAAAAGAGGGTGGATCTCTCAGATGAAATTAATTACATAGAAAAGAAGAGAAATATCTGTAGAAGTAGAAGTGACCTAAGAGTGTTGCCATATTTAGAAATATCGGGGACAACACACATGTACTAAAAACTTATTCTTTATTTACCTGAAATTCAAATTTAACTGAGTGTCCTGTAATCTATCTGGTAATCCTAAGTAACCATCTAAGCCAGAGATGATAAATAAATAGGCTTGAGCCTATGTGACATCATTGACAGGCTGACAGTGGCTGGGGAGAGAGATGGGTTAAACCAGTGAAGAGCGTGTGGCAATCAGTTCGTTACGTCTGCAATTAGCACAGGATGGGGGAAATAATAGCACCAATTCATTCATTTATCTGCCATCCTGGACTTGTCCAACTCCTCATTTTACACAGTGAGGACCAGGGAAGACAAGGGACTTGACCAGGCTCACAGAGCAAGTCCACAGCTGGGCTGAGCTAAACTCATTTGCTGCTCCATGCTGCCTGCTTGGAATCAAAACAGAATGCTACCAACGCCATGATTATGTAATTTCCGACTACACTCAGTAACCATGCCCACCCACATCATCAGCCAGAATGCACACAGCCAGCCAATCCCTCCACCTGATCCAGCTTACCGTCATGACCACATTTGAATGCCCCAGAATAACATAAAAGATGCGAAACAAAATCCATTTAAACTCAGAGAGCTCTGTTTAACGAGAGGTGGTTGAGACAGAAAGCACTCGGGGGTCTGAACAACCATGCCTTTCACATGCGATCTTGGGGGCACCCGGCAGTACAGTTTTACATTTGACAGTCTGCCTTATTACAAAGCAGATATTTCACCTACTGTTCATTGAATTGGATGGAATCAAACTAAATTTGTGTCTTCTTTATCTTTCTGTTCTCTTATATTTCTGGGCCTGAGGTTCCTTACTGCTAAAATAAGGAGACTGCACCAGGTGGATTTTTAGTTCAGCTCTAAAATTTCATGATTTTGTAATTCTATGCTTAATTTACAAACCAAGGCAAAACTCTCTCTTTAGGCGAGAAAATAAAAATCACTGGACTAGAAACGTCGCCAGAAGGGTTTTAAGCCAGCCTCTTTCACAAAGAGAATTATTTAGTCTAATTGCTTTATGTCTCCATTTAGATACCAGCCTTTTACTTTCTGCTCTTCTTAATCAAGTTCGTTCATTAGTATTCTCATTCATTCAATAAAGCTGTATTTTCTAGAAAAATTAGAGATGCACTTTCACTTTGACCTAGAAATTCTACTTCTAGGAATTCATCCCCAGCTTACACTCATAGAAATACAACATGTGACCAAGGTTATTCCAACAGGTTGAACACAACCTAAACGTCCATCAATCGGGGACCTGCCATACAAATTACAGGGCACGCGTGCTAAGTCGCTTCAGTCGTGTCCAACTCTTTGTAGCCCGATGGACTGTAGCCCATCAGGCTCCTCTGTCCATGGAATTCTCCAGGTGAGAATACTAGAGTGGGTTGCTATGCCCTCCTCCAGGGGATCTTCCTGACCCAGGGGTTGAATCCAAGTCTCCTGTGGCTCCTGCACTGTTGGCTGAATCTTTACCGCTGAGCCACTGGAGAAGCCCACAGATTACAGTATATTCACACAAAGAAGTGCTACGCAGCTGTAAAAAGAATCAGCAATGTCTTTAAGTAGTGATAAAACAGTAAGCTCCAGGAAAATTAAGTGAAAAAGCAACTTGCCAATAGCATATATATAGTATGTTCACTTTTACATAAGGAGAAAGAAAAATAAACACACACACGCACACATTTGTGCTTATCTGCAACAAGAAACACGAGAAGAATAAGTCTGAAACTAATAAAAATTGTTATCTACAGAGGTGGCATGGAATAAGAGGGATGTTAGATTGGAGCCAAGAATTCTCTGCTTGTTGAATAGTCTTGACTACAGAGTCATATAAAAGTTGTAAACATTTTACATGCTTTCCCAGAGGTCATACAATCAATTTAAAACACAACACCAAAAATAAGGCACTTAAACACAGATCTATTTGTTCTGAAGCAATTCAATAAATTGTAATCGAATTCAACTGAAATTAACGACACTGAACTCATCTGACTGGATATGTACAAAGATTGTGAGTTAGCTGGAATTCTCCAAGAAAACACTGCAGGATAAGCTGAAATGGTACAATTATTCAGATGAAGGGGAGAAATAAATATTTTAAAATGCCTTAAACCACATTTTGCAATCACTTAGCCTAAGAGAGGATCTGAGAAACAGTAACTCTAGATAGGTTAGTTTGAAATGTACCTAATAGGAAACATCAATCACAGGAAAGTTAAATTAATTTAATTAAATGTAAATTAACTTAAAAATTTTAATTTAAAAATTTGTTTATATTTAAAAAATATAACAGTAGGAAAAACATCAAACCCTGAAAACTGAAAACAAAGGCACTTTAAAGTATATAAATTTTTTTTTAAGTATATAAAGCTGCTAATGTAATCACATGGAGAAAAATCTGTAAAGGGACTTTTGGACACATCTTTATTGACCAAATAAGGAAGGCTATAGTCTCTCCCCACCCCAAACCCCACACAGATTCATAGCTTTTTATTGTGAGAATATGCAAACCTACAAAAAAGTTGAAGAAACAGTACAATGAATACCATATATGTCCTTCACCATTCACCATTTCCATGTCTGCTTTCTTTCCCTATAAATACATACATATATATATGAATATATATGCACACAGACACACATATACATACAGATGCATTTCTGTTTTCAATACATTTGAAGTTAACTTATAGACATTTTGACAGTTTACTCCTAACTAGCTCAGAATGCATCTCCTCATAATGACATTCTCCTGTATCCTTACAGTGTTAGTATCACACTAAATGAACAGTAATTCAGTATTGCCTAATGTATAGTCCACATTCGGATTTCTTCAATTTCCCAAATATGCCCTTTACATTTTAAACATTCAGGATCCCATCGACACATGAGCCTTGCCTTTGATTGTTATATTTCTTTTTCAATCTCTTTTCATCTAAACTAGTGCTCTGCCCTTCTGCCACTGTTCTTGTTTTCTGCAACATTAACTTTTTGGAAGAATCCAGGCCAGGTGAATTGTAGGATGTTTTATATTTGCATGATTATCTCCTGATGGTCAGATTCAAATTAAACCTTTTTTTTGTTTGTTTAAAACATTAAAAATTATAGTTTCATCCAGAGTTCACTGAAAAAAACCTAGAAGCAGTGAACCCCAGTAGCAATGAGCATGCCTAGCAAGCAGGTCGTGGTTTCTAAACATGATTCCCCATCAGGAAGAATCAGGACTCTTGGGAGAAGTAGCTGACTCCAAGTCTAAGGCAGAGAAAGGAGGGAGGGAAAGAAGCAGGCAGGAGGAAGGAAAGGAATGGTCAAAAGGGAACACTTTTCTGTAGATAAGAATATCAGCTTAAATGTGGAAGGAAAAATAGAACTAGAAAATGACCATTTTTGCAACCCCAATATAATTAACAATGATTCAGATAAGGACCATCAACAGATGCTAAAACCAAAGATCATGGGGGACAGGATATTCACAGGGTCTCAAAGTTTCACCCCACAGATTACATCAGAATTACTGAGGGGAAAAGGAATTGTCACAATAAATCTAGCAGATACCACTGTAACCTAGTGATCAAACCTAGCATCGCTGATAAGAGCTCACACGTGGGCCTCCTGACACGCTGCACTGATATAAAAAACGTAGCTCCACCTTGCCCAAACTGTTTAACCTGAATCTAATTGTGAAGAAACAAATTCAGATTCTGGTCTTGTGGGACATTTTATAAAACAACTAGCTTGGGATTTTCAAGGACAATATCCCAAAAGTACCCCACCCCAACTCCCACCGAAGTAGGAGGAATGTTCTAGGTTAAAGAGACTGAGCACATGATAACAAACATAACACATCCTCCCAGCTGGACCCTTGATCCCTTCCCACCTACCTTTGCAAATAAATGGCAAAAGGGACATTTTGGGGACAAGTGGGAAAATTTGAATATGGACCATATATTAGGTAGCATTATTGTATCACCGTTAGTTTTTTAGATGTGATAATTATACTATTATTAAATAAGAGAATATAACTGCTCTTAGGAAATTCACACTGACATATTTAGGGATGAAATATTGCCTCTTCAAAGTATCATCAAGTGCTTTAATAAAAGATAAGAGTGTAGTGGCAGGGTCAGGCAGAGGGAGACAGAGGGATAGGGAAACTCATAGGGCAAAATGCAAACAACTGGAGAATCTACATAAAGGGTGCATGAGGTTCACTGTACTGTCTTTTAACTTTTTTGATGGTTTTGAGATTTTTCAAAATAAAAAGCTGGAAAGAAAATTTGGAGGAAAGTCAGAAATATAAGTAGAGCAGAAAAACGGCTTTAATGTCTATATTAAAAAAAATGCCTGCAGCGGAATACAGTCCATTTAATATATTTTTAAAAATCCACGAATTCACAATGTTACTTTCCTAAAAGTGAGAGATTAGGAAAGAAGGAGCTCCCAAACAAAAACAAAACAAGGAGTCCTTGGAGGTTCTCCTGTATTCCAGGCCACATGCTGGCTCTGGGATTCCAGCAGTGCCGGCAAAGGAGATGTGTGGTCTCACCCTCATGAAGGGAGCTGACAGCACTCAGGCAGGCTCAACACTGAACCAGGATTGAACCTGCGATGATGCTGCAGGGCTAGGAGAGGTGGGGGCCATGCACATGTCTACTGGGGGCTGTGATCTGGCTAGAAAGGCTTTCCAGAGAAGTGGCGTTGAAACCGAGAACTGAGCAAAGACCCCTTCTTGCTAGTGTGGGCGCTGGGTTGGTCTGGGACTGCTCTGCTGGGCTGAGGGTCTAGGCATCCATTACTTTAGCAAGGGGCCTGGGGTTTTTGAAGAAACCCAGGACAAGAAGGGAGCCGTTTCCTGGTCCTGCAAAGCCATGTAACAGTTTGTGTGGGAAGCTGGGGAAGCGTGAGAAAATGATGCCTACATCTGCATTTGGGCATAAGGTCTCAATAGTCATCTGACCTCGGATTATTTTTCTCAAGTTGAGTGCTTCCTACTGAATAAGGCTCAATCTCGGCATCAGGGAAATAATCAATTATTTAATCTTCTTAGTAAACAGATTCAAGGCAAAAGCCTTCTATATAATTCAAAACGAAAGTAGGCTATGCTCTATTTTTTTAAAAAAATCAAGCCATTCATTACAAAACCACCTAGAGTAGAACTCTAAGTACTATACGCTTGAAATACTTAGCATGTTATTGATTTTTATGACAACCAGTCCATCTATTTTCTGAGTTCAAAGGAACCATTCATTTTTTATATACAACAAGTTACTGGATGAGTAATAAGTCTAAAAGTGTGTGTGTGCGCGTGCACATCATGAATGATTTACAGCGAGAACTCTGTCTGCAGAGACAGACTCACACCAGCCTGGGTCGTCATCTGCTGACAGGCAAGTTGGGCTGGGGAGGAACCCCAGCGACAGGCTGCACCCTGAGGCCTGCTCGCAGCGGGAAGCAGGGAGAGTCTTGCTCTCGGCATCTCCCTTTCCTCTCTCCGCCTCTCTAGGATGACACCCGCTCTTCCCTCCCCGCGGTGCTGCCCTGAGGACCGGATGAAGTCGTGAGAGGCAGTGCGCCGAGGGATGCCAGCGCAGGCTCCAGAGCTGCTTCATCCCGGCGATCCCTTGGCAAGACACTCAGCCTCCCCGTGCCTCTGTCTCTTCATCTGTGAAATGAGGAGAGTGTCCAGCTCACGGGGTTGGTGGGTGGCGAAAACGAGCTCATTTATGCACAGTGTTGAGAACTGTGCCTGCCCCACGGCCAAGGCCAGTGGTCCTGCAAACAGATGGGCTCACTCACGCTTTCTGAGTGCTGACTAAGCGGCAGGTCCTACGCAAGGTCCTCTGGGTACAGCCGGGGCTCAAGGAGCCCACAGAAGGAGTTCATGGTGTGGTGGGCAACTCACAAGCCTCATGCGAGAACTGCCGTCCACCGAAGAAGCGGCACAGATGAAATGAGGGAAGAAAAGGCAAAGGGAGCTGGCAGGGAGCTCCTGCCGCTGGAGCGGGCTGGGGAAGATCGGAGACCTGCAAGGACGCAGTGCTTGGACCAAATATCAGAAAACGCAGAGGACCCTGCCAGGTGCAGAGAGGATGGAGAGGGCGCGAGCGTGGACAGCACAGGCAAGGGCCTGGGAGCTGCAGAGAGCAGGTCTATCCCTCAGCACGTGGGGAAGGAAGAGGGGGGCACCCAGCGGAACGCTGGCCCCGCAGATCTGTCACCGTTTGTGGTGTGACCTCCTGCAGGCCGTCTCACCCCTCTGGGGTCACTTCCTTCCCCTTGGAAGGCAGGGTTCTCTGCCTGGAGAGCCCTGGGGCAGACTGCCGTGCCTAAGTGGTAAGCAGCTTAGAAATGCAAGGGGAACCAGGCCCTGGGCTGTGAGCCCCGAGGGCAGGGAATCGCATGCAGGCCCCAGGGAAGCTACCAGGGTGAAGGCAGGTGCTGACGGCTCTGAGCCACAGGAGATACTGGGAATCAGGACACGACATTATCAAGGTCATCTGGCCCATCGGCCGTCCCAGGAGGCCCAGAAAGGGATGCACCGAGGCTACACAGCCAGCCTCAGGGAGCCGGCCCAGACCGCACGAGCCTGCTCGTACCTGGGAGGCAGAGCAGGAGGCCGTGTGGGTGCCCTGGTCCTTGAAGGAGTGTAAGCATGGATCATGTCAGATCATCTTACAATCAGCCAGGTCAGTACAGTGCCGCCGAGGTCACGAACGAGGAGCTGAGCTGAGCATGGGAAAGGCTAAGTAATCTCCCAACAGTTCCGTTCAGTCGCTCGGTCGTGTCTGACTCTTTACGACCCCATGGGCTGCAGCACGCAGGGTTCTCTGTCCATGACCACCTGCTAACAAGTGCCAGAGCCTGGATGGGAATCCCAGCCCGTGTGACCGAAGCCCAAGGAAAACATTGCTATTATTAGTATTAGGAGTTGACCGGACACATTAGCCTCTCTGGGCCTCCGTCTCCTCCTCTGTACAAATGGGCAAAGCCCACCTTATCCAACAGGACAAGGACGGGGCCGGCGGCGCCTCACTGTAGCACAAAGCCTGTTATTTTTGCCCCAGAGCAACCAAGCAGCCCAGGCTGTGCCCCAGGCGAGCGTCACCACGGTCCAGGGGGAAGCAGGCAATCACAGACAGGACACTCAGGCTCCAGCAAGAGGAGGTGCTCTGCGTAATGCCACGCAGCTGAAGACGGCAGGCCCAGGATGGCCGGCCGGGGGTGGCCGTGCTGACCCAGTGCCCTCTCCTGCTCCCCGTGAGGAGCTCCAGGCCCCTCTGTGCTCCTGGCCACCACGGCTGAAAGCGCCTCCCGGGTCAGCCGTCACACTGAGGCTCGCGCGGCACAGTTTGACAAGAGCCCTGTGGCCCCTGATGCTGAGAGGAGCTGAAAACACTACTGAACCGCAACTCCGCCCTGACATTCCAAAAGCGGATCCTCAGCCTGAATCCGGAGAAGGCGATGGCACCCCACCCCAGGACCCCTGCCTGGACAATCCCAGGGACGGAGGAGCCTGGTGGGCTGCAGTCCGTGCGGTCGTGAAGAGTCGGACACGACTGAGTGACTTCACTTTCACTTTTCACTTTCATGCACTGGAGAAGGAAATGGCAGCCCACTCCAGCGTTCTTGCCTGGAGAATCCCAGGGACAGAGGAACCTGTGGGCTACAGCCCATGGGGTCACAAACAGTCGGACACGACCGAGCACACACGTACTTTGTCCTGTCACCCTGTTTTACACACTGTCCCTCCTGGAGGAACTTCCTTTTCTGATTCCCTTTCCAGTTCTTTCCAGATTCAACTTGTAATTCCAGACTCGACTCAACATAATGTGCAGTTGAGCTGCTTCCTAGCAGCATCAGCCGTACCGTAAGCAGTGCGAGTAATTTATTTATTTAGAATGAATTATTTACACCCAGCATATTTCCAGGCGGTGAGAGACGCATCAACAATGAGGCCATTGGAGTTACATGCTGGGAACTGATATTACTTTAGATACCGTGGTCTTGAATTAAAAATGGGGGTCAGAACCTTGAATTGAATCTTTTACCAGATGGACAAGAAAGATATGGGTTGGGTCGTTGGCAGGAATAGACTGGAAACCGCCATGCACTCGATAGCATCATGCCCTTCTTTGCTTCTGCTTCTCTGAAAACTCAACCAGGAAACAGGGCGTGCACATTGCTTACAGATGCCTTGGGCTTGTTTGGCCTCTCCTGCAGGGTCTCTGTTTTAATATCACTGTTCTGAATCACCTTCCCGGTTTGTGATAGTTCATTTCACCCACAAAACTTTTAATCTAGAGACAAATGAAGACAGTTTTTCAAGGAGTTTCCCCCTGCCTGGGGCCTGGCTGGCATTTCAGATGCCAAAAGCGTCAGTAATGGTAATATGAACCTTAATCTATTGGGGCTGCAGTCTGAAAAGGGCCCGCACCTGCTCCACCTTCCCTGGCCTACCTGATGCTCTCAGCGGCCCCAGGAGGGCAGGTTTAGTTAGCCCATTTCACAGATGAGTTCCGTGAGGCTCCAGGAGCTGGCCGATTTGCCCAAGCCTACTGTCAGTGAAAGACCTAGGAGCGACAAAGACCCAGAGCTTCTAGATTCCCAGTCTCTGTTCCGGCTACTAGGCCTAACTGCTCTTCTGCCAACACCCACCCGTCCTGGGGTAGCAGCTCTGAGCAGTGGGATTTGCGCCGGTCTGGGAGACTGCACACAGGCACTCCTTTGTTAAAAAAGGAATGAACACGTAAACATGAGCATGAATGAGCGGGGACAGGGTGCTTCCCTTTCCCCACAGACTCTCGCTGGGTTCTGCCAGCATCCTGGCTGAGGGCTCATACTTCCTCCCCCGCATCTGCGTGCAAACCAACGGCTGGAAACCTTCGCTCCCCTCGTGAACGCCCTCCACGTGCTCTCAGAACCTTCCTTGCTGCGCCCGGCCTCCAACGTCACCGCCATGAAGGGCCCTCTGTAATCTCCAGTCCTCAGGGCTTCTCCCGCCCCTCTCCACACAGCCCATCGTGCACGCTTTTCACATTTCTTCTCTTTCTCCTCCCCCACCTTGCTTTCTTTCTTTTTCTTTCTTTTTCTAATGACTCCAGAAGGTGGAAGCATCTCATAGATTATTAATGTGCTAAGTGGCCCCTCTGGAGACCAGCGCCGAGAAATGGCTCCAGCCCGCCCTGGATCATTGGCCTCCGTTCTCTTTCTTAGAGAGCTGCGCGGTGGCAGCAGAGTTCCTAGCCAGGCCTGAGCCCGCCGCGGCTCCTGCGTGGTTTCCAACCAGGCCCACCGTTCCCATCGCCCACCCATGGCAAGGGCGTGGCAGTCCTGTGGGCTGGGCGGTGGCCTGTTGGACTTTGACCCCAGGGGGCTGAGAAGCAGAGGTCATGTGCACTTTGAGTGTCTTGCTGAAGAACTCCCAGCCTGCCCGCTGTGTCTTTGTTCTGGTCTGCAGGGCCAGAGTAAGTAACCTTTGCTATTGACGCAAAATGGGGGCAATCATCAGAGGTCTGCTTCTGGGAGGAGTCCTTGTCACTGTGACATTGTCATATCACGGCATCATAACAGCAGTCTCTAAAGGTGCTTTCAGCTAAAAAAGGAAACACCTTCATCAATTCTCACAGCTGTACAGAACATATGAGGCTACTTTGCTATTTCCATTTTACATGAGAGAAAAAAGGGAGGCTGAGAAAGAGAAAATAAGGCCAGGGGGTAATTACAAAGCTCTGGGAGTGAGCCACGGGATCCAGCTTTGCTTGAGAACTTGGTTAAGATCCTACCCACTTTGGGCCTCTGCTCCCAGTCTATACAGCGGGGACGCTGGACCCAGTGATTGCTAAGACCTGATGTCTTTCTATGAATACTTGTCAAAGTCCACAAACTGCAGCTAAGTAAGAAACAGTCTTTTGATTTCTCAGGCAACCAACAGCTTTCATAAGATAACCACATGAACAAATCAAGTCAGATGACAAATTTTCTGTTCCTATAATGGAAATGGCATTGACCAACAGTTTAGGGCTATGCTGGAATTCAGTAAATAGCAAAAGGCCTGATTTAAGGTTTTTCACAGATTTGGTTTTTTTAATGTCAAAACCAAGCATGATTCAGATTTTTCAGAAATCAAGTTCTAAATGTGCCAACATTTACACAGTCAGGGTTCTCCCGTCCACATGCCCTCCTCACCTCCACTCCCTCACGAGAGCTCTGCCAAGGAGACCGCCCCATCACACAAACTGAAATGGTCCTGCCCAGGAAGGTCCTCGAGGGAGTGTCGGGGCCGTCCAGGAGGCAGGGTGGGCTGCCCGCTGAGGGGAGGCTTGGGACGGTGCCAGGAGAAACGCATCTACAATTTAATAATCTGCTCCAGCTGCCTCTTAAAGGACAGGCTCTGCGGGATACGGTTCTTGACGAAAGAGTGTTTGCGTTTTCCAGCGAGCAGCCCTTTATCCCTTTAGGAACCTGACTTTATTTTCATCAGCGAGACTATTTCTGTCTGCAAGCTGAGGCAACTATCATCTCACTCCCTAGGAAGAATTTTGTCCTGGTCTCAGGGTTTGAACCCTCTCTGGCCACATCTCTTGCATTTTTGCTGGCTTTGCTTCCAACTCTTGTTCAAGCTACCCTGCCTCCATCTTCCCCACCCAGCTCCAAATCCTCCCACTCACCCCCAGGCTCCGTGCTTTCAGGGGGACAGACTACATTGGGGGGAGGTTTATGGAACGTCTCCAAAACTGTGCAAGGCAGAGTCAGAAGCTAGCCACCTTCAGATCTCCAAGGAAAGGATGCTGAGCAGGTCTGAAAACATTTTCAAAGGAAGCATGTCAGTTACAGAGCATCAGGGCCAGAGATGGGAGATGTGGGCCAAAGCCAAGCCAGAGATCATTTCAGACGCCACTCCACGTTCTTTTACCAAGGGGCTGCAGCTGAGAAGCCCTCGGGTACCCCTGAGTCTGAGTCTGAGTCTGCCATCATCATTAGGGACGAGCCTAAGATGCAGAAGTCAGGCGTCCAGCTCCAGGGACCACTCAAGATCTGAGCTGGGACCACACCAGGCCCTGCCCTCCGGCCACTTGAGGGCGGGGGTGGAGGGAGGCGTGGGAAGACTACGCGGGGAAGGGAACTGAGGGGAGGAACGGGAGCTGCACAGAGGAAGAAGCGGCCAAACCACATCTGGACGAAGGAGCAAGCTCCGCCAGGGGGAGGGGCCACAGACCGAGCAAACAGCCTGTAAGTGGCCGAGGGAAGAAGGAGCCGGTGGGTGACAGAGACGGGGCGAGATGAAGGAGAACTTCCTGCCACGCGTGGGCTGCGGCCTCGGTCCTGGGCTGCTGGCCCCAGCAGCAGCCCCCGCTGCCTCCTCCATGTCCTCTTTCCAACAGGGGCCGCGGAAATTAAACCTGTGTGAACCAGGAGCACTCGTCAGCGTCCTGAGGTCTGGGAACTGAGCAGGACTTAGAGATCACTTGGCCGAGCAAGTTCCCAGAAACCGGCGGCCTCTGTGTCACCTGAAACGACCGCGGGCATGAGGAGCGGGGTCCACAGTCCCTGAAGGATGTGATGAGTCCCTTGACCTGGACCTGCTCAGGGTGGAGCCGGACGTTTGTGTTAACAGGAGCACGTCCTTGGCCCTCATAAATGACGCTCACCATATAGTGTGACAGCCAGCAACCTGGTGTATGCCTACTCTGGGTATTAAATCTCCCTAACAGTAGGACCGGTGAGACCAGAATGTTAGGGGAAACTGGGCAGCAGGGAACTCACTACTTTGCAGCCAGGAAGCCTGCTCCATGCCCGATGCCTTCAGCAGCAAGAGCATGACGGCAGGGAAGCCCTGCTTCCCTCTCACTTCCACCTTGCTCCTGCATCTCCCCACCCACATCTCAGAAACACGGCCAGGTCTCTCAAAGAGCCATGCAGCTCGGGCGGCTAGGACTCCTCTGTCCTCCCCAGCGGCCCCGCAGGCTCTCCAGTCTAAACACGCTCAGCCCTCCAACAGCCAGAACCCTCCCCTCCCCAAATGCCCCCCAAGGCTATGCCCTGGTGGGGCTCCCGCGGGGTGAGGCCCAGATCTGAGCCCGCACCCTGAGTGGGACCTGACCAGGAGGACAGGGACAGAGCCCTCAACGCCGCCCTGGACTCCATGAAGATCCTCCGCTCTAGTTGGAGGAGCTGACGCTCCCAGTGACTCACATCACGACTTAAACAATATTAGCCTCTCGATGCAGCAACCATGAATCAAGAAGCCCGGCAAAAGGCAAAAGTTAAATTTAACTGATTTTAGCACCAGGGTGAATTTTCACCCCTTTGTGGCGCAAATCTCTATTTTTGTAGCAGCAGGAAACAGAAACAACTGATTGCACATTCCAGGCTGCCTCTGTCCAGCAAGCATTGTTCCCCCAAAGGGCAGTCAGAGCTCCTTTTCAATTACACAAATTACATGCATTTTCCCATTTGTGAAACTCGGTTTCAGAGCCCAGTTTTGAATAAGTTAAGGGACTGATCAAATCTCTTGAGCTACGGCAGACTCACCCACCCAGTCCTCCACCGTCTCTTCAAACTCAGTCTCGGGGGTGGGGGGCCCCCAGAATCCAATCCACAGCAAATGGGGCTGTGATCTCCAAGAGCAGGGAGGCCAGAAACTCTCCAGAGCTACTCTCCATCGGGACCCACATCTCTGTTCCTACCTCCTCCTTGCCTGGCTTCTCAGGCCGAGCTCCCGCTGTGACTCAGGCCCCCGGAACTCTCCAAATTGCTGGGCACCGCCCAGTTCGAGCCCCTCGGTGTCCCTCACCCATGCACAGCTGGAGCCCTGGATCCGCCCCAGCGTCTGGTAGCAGATGCCTAGGGCAGCGGGGGATGGAGAATCACCCTGTCGACAATGCAGAGGGACCCTGCTGAGCTGCAGGCCGAGGGTCTGCATTGTTCTCCCCAGTCCTTGGCCTGCTCATGGTCTGGTCCACGTCGTGAGAAACCCTGCCATGGAGGGTTTCAGACCCCGCGCTGATTCCCTGCAGCTAGTTCAGTGTAGCGCTCTGTGAGGACCTCCTTGGTACCCAGCAGGCCTTGTGCTGGGCACTGGTAACTAGGAGATGAAGAAAACGAGAGTCCTCTGCCCCCAAGAAGCTTACAGTCTAGCAGGAAACATCTGGATACAGGATAGACTATTCTCCACACAGTGTAATCCATTAATGGAACACGGTAAGTGATATGGAAGTGATGTAGAACCACGTTCTTCAATCTCTTTTTCATTATCATTCTCCTAAGAAGCCTGTATTTTTCCTAATCCCACCACACTCATGAAACTGTAATACCACAGATATACTGTTTCTGCACTGTATGTGTGAGTGCTAAGTCGTTTCAGTCTTGTCCGACTCTTTGCAACACCACAGACCCGCCAGGCTCCTCTGTCCACGGGATTTTTCAGGCGAGAACACTGGAGTGGGCTGCCATTTCCTCCTCTAGAGAATCTTCCTGACCCAGGGATCGAACCTGTGTTTCCCGTGTCTCCTGCATTGCAGGCAGATTCTTGACCCACTGAGCCATCAGGGAAGCAATAAATAATACAGCCCCCACCTCGTCACCCATTTCTTGTCCTGTCAGCTTCTCTAGGCCAGAGGCCCTTGTGTGCATATACCAAGGCTGCAGACCCACTAGCTGCCGAGCCAGGCGTGTGCAGCGCTGTGCTTGCTCCTGCAGCTCCTAGAGGACTCTGAGGGGCAGGCGGTTCCCAGAGAGGCTGTGAGAAGGCCTGGAAGCTCCTGGATTCCTCTCTGGATGGGGATTTTCCAGGGAACTCACGTCAGGGCAAAACATCCACCTGCAGATCCTTCCATCCCTCCCAGTCTCCCTCCCTCTGACTATTCAACAGACACCTAATAAGGTCTGTGAAGTGAGAGGCACCAGAAAAAAACAGGAATAACGCAGGCCCGTTTTCTGTCCTCAAGGAATTCACAGCCCAACTAAATATGTCCCCAGAGCTGCAAAGTCCCAAGAGGGGTAAAGGCTGAGGGGCTTGGGGTGGGGTGGCCTGTGTACACGCTCTGCTAGAAATAAACAGGGGAAAGAATTTCCAGAACGGCTACTCTAGATAGTGCAATAGGTAAAGGCTTCCTAGAAGAGGCAGCATTTAATCTGTATCTCTGAGATGGGATTGGCCTTGGCATACAGGTCACGGGGAGAAGGGGATATTTCAGGTGGTGGGAACGGTGCTTCAGGAAAGACAAGGAAGTAGTGTGGGTATGCAAGTGGGTAACCAACTCTGGGAGCGGCAGAAGGCGGGGCGGGGTGTCAACAGCAATGAAACAAGAAACCCTTACTGCTGAGGACGCACCAGGGCACAGTTCTAACCCCTGTTGACTAGCTTAGCCCACACAGTGGTCCTTTGAGGTCCACCCCCTTACTGCCCTGCGGCCCACAGGGAAGGCTGAGGTTCAGAGAGGCAGCGCCTGGCGAGACCAGCAGGAGGCTGGCGTGCTCCCGGGAGCTGGGGAGAGGCTGCTCAAGGACAGAGAAGGTTCCTGACTCCACTAAGGTCTCAAGGCTGTCGGCGGCACCCCAGACAGGTGCCCCTGGGAAGCCAGGGGCCCTCGGCACACTTGAGCTGCGCTGGGTCCCATCACGTGGCTAGGTTTGCACCAAAGCACGCTGAGCTGCTTTCCCGGCCTCAGCCGCGGTTGCATCCACCCACACTCCGCGTGGCCTGCTCCGGCCACAGTGAGTGACTCACTGCTCCCCGAGCCCACGTTCCTTCCCACCTCCTGCTTTTGCCCGCCCAGTTTCCTCTGCCAGCAGCGTGCTCCTCCACGTCTCCAGCTGTCCAACGCCCTCTCCTCCCTCGCAGCCAGCTCCACGTCACCTCCCCTGAGAAGCCCTCCTGAACCCAGCGCTGGCTGAGTGGGTGGCTCTCCCCGGGGACCCCGCCCTTCCCTTGCCACAGCTCTGCCACTGCGGCCTCCCTCCCCTCTGGGCCCCCAGCTTGGGGCTCCACCCTCAGCACCCCATATACCCAGGGCTGGACTCAGAGGGGACTTCAGTCACCGTGAACAGAAGGGAAGGGCGGGGTCCCCGGGGAGAGCCACCCACTTAGCCAGCGCTGGGGACTGGCTCCTGCCGACCCCTTCATCCTCACCCTCCCCACCCTGACGCCCCGCCCTCCACTCCCACACTGCAGCCCCAGGGTCATCTCTGCTGTTCCCCCAGCAAGCCAGGTTCGTTCCCATCACAGGCTATTGTGCTATTACATCCTGACGTAGAATACTCCTCATCCGACCAAGCCCGTCTCGCCCTTCAGGTCTGAGCTCCTCCGAGGGGCTCTCCTGCCGAGGGGACAGCCACTATTTACCCCTCAGCCTGTTTACCTCTGTACCAGCCGTTCCCTCACCCCAATCTTATTTCAAGGGTGAAACTGCCTGAGTTTAGATCTTGGCTGTATTACCTATCAGTTGTGGGTCCTTGGGCAAGTTATTTAGCTTCTGTGTGCCTTGGTCTTCTTATCATAAAATGGGTTACTAATAGCACCCACAGCATAGAGCAGCTACAGTGAGTAAATGGGTTAATGGAAATACAGGCTCCGAACGGTGTCTGATATGTTGCAAGCCCGACATTACATACTACACAAGTATCGCTTTTAGTATTATTACAACTTACTTGTTTATTTGCTTCCTGCCTGCCTCCCTCCTAGAATGTAAGCTCTGAAAGGGTAGGAACTATGCCTATCCTGTCCAACACTATATCCCCAGTGTCTACCCAAATTCCAGGCACACAGTAAGTTGTATTATATTTGTTGCATGGATGAATGGATGGTGGATGGATGGATGAAGCAAAGAAATAAAACATGTGCCTGGGCCACCACTCATCCTAGGTTCTCATTTTTTATATTTCTCTCTCACATTCCAAATAAGAGTTAGCACTGGTGATTTTCACCCGCAACAGACCATATACTCATTGGTGGAACATTTGACAGTGTGTAACATTTGCCAGTGTAAAGAGTGAGTAACAGCCAAAAGCGCCAGGAAAGGCTTAACCAAGGAGACAGGCAGTCTTAGCAGACCAAATAATTTCAGTGAGGGAGGGAGGTCTGGATCACCAGGTTAAGGAAATGGCTAGAGGAGGACTCTAAGGCTGAAGGTCTTGGGTGTACTTAAGGAAAGGCGGGTTGTGCATGGAGTGAGTGGCAGGGATAGAAGATGAGACTGGACAGAAGGACTAGTTTGATGTCAATGGCCCTGAAAGTCGTGCTAGGGAGTCACTGATATGTCTCAGACACACAGGGATGGTGTCAGGGCCACCCTTTAGAGACCCACTGTGTTGGCCAGGACAGGACAGAGAATCAGGTCAGGAGGTGAGGACAGTGGGAGGCTGTGCAACCATCCAGAAAAGAGCAGGGGAGGCCTGAACCTGGCAATTTAGGAACCATGTTGGGCAAGGAACCATCCCTGAAAAAGACTAGTGGCCAATCAAAGACAGCTCCCCCACCAAAGGGGGCCCAGACCTTACCTGTACCAGATTCCAGCCTTGGAGGGACTCTGCGATGATGGACGTAACAGACGGACAGACTCCTCCAAACACCATCAAGTGGTTCGGCCCGTATTTTATTGCATCGTAGAAGGCTTTCAAGCCTTTTGCATTATCACACTGGGGAACAATACAGAAAGAGAAGCCAGAATGAGAAAGAGCTTTGCCCAGGGACACTCACACAAACAGAGCTCCCTCAAGGGAACCTGGGCATCGGTCTCCTATCCCGAGGCCTTGCTTCAAGCCAGTCTTGAGCCCATACTGTGAGCACAATCAGGTGTGGTCTCAGGACCCCTCTTCCCGCTTCTCCTCCCTCTGAGCGCCCTCCGAATCTAGGACCTTAGGCTCCTAGCTATCTTCCTTCAGACCACACTGAGGAAGAGGCCCCCAAACTCCTCAACCTGGGCCTCTCCCATCACGGTCATCTGTATTTTAAAAAAGATTAAATCCACACCCATTAGGATGGCTATGATCAAAAAAGCAAAAAACGAAGTATTGGCAAGGATGTGGAGAAATTGAAATCTTGGTGCATTGCTAGTAGGGATATAAAACAGTGCAGCTCCTACAGAAAACAATACTGCAGTTCTCCATAACAGAATTCAACAGAATTATTACAGGATCCAGCATTCTGCTTCTGGGTTTATACCCCAAAGAACTGAAAGCAGGGACTCAGAAAGATGTTTGTATACGCATGTTCACAGCAGCCGAAAAGTGTAAACAACCCAAATATTCATCAAGAGATGAATGGATGAACAAATGGTGATTTACACAAACAATGGAGTATTTTTCCGCCTTAAAAAAGGAAGGGAATTCTGACACATGCTAAAACGTGGATGAAACTTGAAGGCATTATGCTAAGTGAAATAAGCCAGACACAAATGGACAAATATAAAATTTCTCTTAGATGAGGAAGCTATAATAGTCAAATTCACAAAGATAGAAAGTTACCAGGGGCTGGAGGAGGGGTAATGGGGAGATTAGTGTTTAATGAGTTTTGTTTCAGTTTGGGATGATGGAAACATTCTAGAAATGGATGGGGGGGCGGTGATAGTTGCACAACAGGGTGAATATACTTGATGTCACTGAACTGTACACCTAAACATAAAGTGGCATTTTTTAATGTTATATATATTTTATCACAACAAAAAAGGAGGAGGAGCGTGAGGTGAATCTAAGTGGAAGAATTCACTCAGTAGACACTTGGCAAGCATCACTCCGTGTTCAGCCCAGGGCTGGAGGCTGAACAGAGAAACTTGGACGCAGACCCTGCCAAGGAGCTCGCATGCAAGAGAGGAAAGCAGATCCTGGTGACCCGCTATGGAGATGAACAAGGACAAATGTCCTCGGATGTTGGGAGTCAGCCACAGCTCACCTCCCTCCTGTCCGCCTCCTCCTCCCTCATCCAGTCGAGGGGCCTTCTCTCCCTGGACAGAGGGATTGGCTGTGAACGGGGTGTCTTGCTCCCCTGAGGCCCAGTTAAGCCTGTTCATCACATCACAGTCTGAGGTTTCTTTGTAAAACATAAATTAGTCCTTTTTACTCTGCTGCTTTCTGTGCACCTAAAACCCAAACTTCTATCAGAATATAATTTTCAAAAGGTTAAAAACATAATTCTCGTGAAAATCAATAGTGGGTACACATCAACCTTTTATTTAACTCATTAATAAAGGGAATTTGCTGGACAACAAGGTGGATTCAAAAGAAAATTTGAGATAGGGATTTTTTTTTATAGGGAATGGAAAAACAAGAAATAAGGCTGCTAAATTAGGTACAAAACTGGTTAATGTCCCATGGGGCAATAAAGCGACCACCTTTAGGGACAGAAAAAGAAATTATTGAAAACCAGCACATCTTACCAGTTTTAGAGAACTGTAAGATGTCTGGGCCTTAAATTTCACCCTCTTCCCCATCAGATAACCCTAAAGCAGGGCTGTTAGAAAATGCTCTACCTGGGTTATATAATAACTGTTTTGTATTACTGACTATAGTTTGGTATGATATGCTTCACCCTCCTTATCATAATGGATGCAAGAAGCCACAAGATCTAGCCCTGCCTCCCACTCTGACCTGATTTCCCTCCACCCTCTCCCTTGCTCACCAAGTACAGCCTCACCAGCCTCCTTCTTGATCCTGGAAAGGAAAAGCAATTTCCCTCCTGCCTCCGGGCCTTGGCACTTGCTTTTTACTGTGACGAGAATACTGTTTGCTTGCTTCTCAGCACGGCTCACTCCTGTCATTCAAGTCTCAGCTGAGCCTCACCTCCTCAAGGAAGTCTCCGCCGCTGCCTTCCCCGAGATGGTCCCCACCCCCATCACTCTCTAACACGCCACCCTATTTAATGCTATGCTGGAGTTCCTAAAATCATCTGAAGTCATCTTTTCTGCTCTTGTTTTTCTGTGTATTCGCTGTCCTTTAATTAAAAAGAAGCCGCCTCGAGGACAAGGCTTTCGGTCACCGTCTCTGCTGCCGGCTCCCCAGGATCTACACAGGGGCCTCCCCAAGGACCCAGGAAGGGTCTGCGGGATGCCCGAGGGGCGCAGTGACTTCCTCCCTGCGTCTGTTCCCCGCTTCCTACTTCCTCATATCCCGCCCGAGTGTCGTCTTCCTCTCCACTCTGTCTTCCTCCTTCCCTTCGCTGCCTCCTCCCTTCCCCTCAGGTGGCGCCAAGGGGGACCAGCGCGGGGTAGTATCTGCCCCTCTCTCCTCGTCTGTTTGAGAGACTCCGGGCTGAAAGCCACGGCGGGCGTCAACAGCGATGGAAACATGAGTCTAACGTGGTTCCTGGCCCCAGAGATCGCACTGGCCAGTGAGGCAAGGGTACAGGTGGCCCCAGGAGGGGGGCAGGGCTCAGGGCGGGGCAGAGGCGCCGCGGGGGAGGGCCAGGGCGGGCTCCGGGGGCGGGTGCTTAAGACCTAGGATGAGGACACAGTGCCTGGGCTAAGGCTAAACGGCGCTCTGAACGACGGCCTAGAGAGTGTGGTCGGTACTCTGCAAAGGTTCAGGAAATGATTAAATTTGAAAATTTTAATTTAACTTAAAATTTTGTAGCTACCTGGCTTCCTAGGTGGCACTAGGGGGAAAGAACCTGCCTGCCAATGCAGAAGACTTAAGAGATGCGGGTTCGATCCCTGGGCAGGAAGATCCCCTGGAGGAGGGCATAACAACCCACTCCAGTATTCTTGCCTGGAGAGTCCCGTGGACATAGGAGCCTGACGGGCTACAGGCCATAGGGTCGCAAAGAGTTGGCCACGACTGAAGTGACTTAGCAGGCATAAAAATTAGCCAAGCTAATTTTTCTTTTTGCCAAGAAAGAGAGAAGGAGAGAAAGATGGGAAGGAAGGAGGGAGGTCAGAAGGAAGACAGATGAAATTCTTGTTGTTTCTTGGGGCCCTCTATTAATTGTTCCTGTTCCTTGATTGAAAGCAAAACTTCCTTCGTGGGTGGAGCACCACCAGATATAACAGAGCAGTTCATGTTTTAATTGTTTCTAACATGATTTACTGAATCATTTTCCATTTTAATACATCCCTGTAATGACTTTAGCTTGCTTTCTAATCTGTACTAATGACCATGATGATACAGTACCATAAGATTTATAATCAAAGCTGCATTAAAATAATATTAGCAACAATGAACTTATTAATACCTGTTTGTTCAGCGAACATTTCCCCAGTACCAGTCCCTGCAAGACTCTTCATTAATAATGATTTCCTGGCTTCTCACAAACAGGTATCTTCTGAATATGTCAACTAAAAAATCTGAGCATATTTGGACACGGGTATTCGAGCTGCAGAAGTTTACCTGAGTCAGTTTTCACCAGACTGTGTGGAGGGCAGAATTCTGGCTCCCATGACATCCATGGTCTTACTCTCAGGAATATGTTATGTTTTGTGGCCAACGGGACTTTGAAGATGTGATTAAGGTTGCTGATCAGCTGACCCTAAAGTGTTACCCAGGCGGCCCAGTGTATTCACACAAGCCCTGAAAAGCAGAGATGTTTTTTGGCTGACAGCAGAGGGGTAATCAGAGATTCAAAGCATGAGATGTACTTGATGTGCCATTGTTGGCTTGAAGTTGAATTTTGCCAATAACCTGAATAGTCGGGCCTCCAGAACCCAGCCCAGCTAACACCTTGATTTTGGCCTTGGGAAGCTCTGAGCAGAGGGTTCAGCAGAGTCATGCAGGCCTGGATTTATGACCATGGACTGTGAGACAATGTGTGGTTGTGGTGTTTTAATTTCTGGACATTTGTTGCAACATCAATAGAAAACTAACGTAGTGAGGTAAAATGAGAAAAATAAGAATAATATAGCAAGATTTCCCTTAATGTTAAATGTACTCCATTTAGACAGCTATCCTTAGTTTAAAGATCCTTTGTGGTTTGTATGGTGTTGAAACGTTTTTCTGTTATAAAATTGCAGATAGTAGCAGGCTTTTGTTTTTAATTTCCTAACGTGGCAAAATAACACACTTTCTAACCTATGTACACTTCTGTTCCATGCTCCCCTGGGACCCAGTCTCTTTAGCCTTTCCTGGAGTGTAAGATCCAAATATGGGGGCATTGCGAACCCAGCACCCTCATTTTCAGATACAGACAATGAGGACTAGAGAGGTGAAGAGACTTGTCCACTGTCCTTTCAGGATTAGGGGAGATATTTCGGGACCCCCAGTTCAGAGCTTTCTCAATCGACTAGAGAACTCAGCTCAAGGGGTAAAGGGAAGGGGAGTCAGCAGCGTTCTGGAAAGGACCATTCCCCTCAGGGCAGTGCTGGGAGCCCAGGCCTCTTCCAGATCAGCACACTTGACCTGAGGCAGGAGAAATAATCTACCGGGCACCAAGGAAGAAAGAAAAGGAGAGAAAGATGGGAAGGAAGGAAGAAAGGTGCTTCTCCGGCTCCCCGAGAGAGCACGTCCACAGTGAGGAACAACGTAAAAGTCACATGCGTCTACCTGTCCCATTTGAGATGCTAACGTCCCTCCCCCTCACTTCTAATATTGTCTCTTCCGAGCTGACATGGTCAGTGTCCCCAGTAGATGGGCTCTCCAGTTGACCAAAGCTGAGTCTCTGTGGCTGGACCAGCTTGGAGGTTTTCACATTCAGTCCATCAGGGGCCTATGACCCAGCTGAGATGTTTGGGGGCCAGTGAGAGGGGCTCTGGGCGCCTCGCTCTCACTTCAACCAGCAGTTCTCCGTTATCTGTTCTATATACAGCATCAAGGGGCTACATAATACTTACAATGGAAAAGAGGATTTCATGGAGGGCTGCAAAAAGAGGGTTGAAAACCCCAAAGGAGATGCCCCCAGATGTCCCTGCCCGCGTATGACTTTTGTCTCTGGCTCACGGAAGCGCGGCAGGCGCCCTGCAGGCGAGCCTGGATGAGCCTGTACTTGAGCACACACGACAAACCTCTCACTGAAAGTTCACCCACTGCACATCAGTTTGCCCGACGATCAATTCGCCAAACCACGGGGGGATTTCTCTAAACTTGAGTTTCTCAAGGGATTCCCTGCAGATACTTCACATGGCTATTTCACAAGGATTGTCCTTGAGGCGCAAGTGAAAGTCAGTTTCAACTGTATTTCACATTTCAGTTCTTCCTAAATGCTGTACTTGGAGACGTTCCCCTAATGCCTGTTTATTACTGTCCTCTTCTTGTGGGGTCCAGACCTCCCCCTCCGAGAGCCAGGAAGACGCTGAAGCTTTTCTATTCCCCACTTAAGGTGTCTGTCAGATGGCTTTTAGTGAGCTGGTCACTGGGCAAAACCATCATTCTGAGAAATTATTTATGACATGTTGTCTTTGAGCGATCTGGCTTTTGAAGAATTGCTCTCAGAGCCCCTGTAAGGGGGTTCTTGTGTCCTCTAAGAAAGCTACAGACTTTATCATGTTCTCTTACTTTCCCCTCCTCCCCCACTAGGAAGCTCTCCCCTCACCCTTCCCCTCCCCCCCTTCCCCATCACTCCCCTTTGCAGGGTATTCTGACAGTCAGCACAGCCACACCTGACCCGTAGGCAGGGAGCTAAATCCACCAGACTTCACGTTCTCCTGCAAGAGTTTAAGGCTAAATGACCAGCTACAGCCTCTGATCTGCAGTCCTGCCACCTGGACGTGGGCTCCGGCACACGGGAGGTCCTCACGCTCACCCCGCTCCCTCCCTCCCTTCTCTTCATCAGTATTTCCACCCCCTTGCCTTCCATTGACTTCACATCTCCAGTAGCTCATGGTCACTCCCTCCAAACTCCCTTCCCGTTTCACTTCCAAAGGGTTCTCCTCCCCTGCCAAGATGGACTTGTCACAGAAAAATCATAATGGACACATACAAGCTCTTAAAATTCAGCACCTATAAATGGGAATAGATCCAAAAGCCATAAAAATCAATTTTTTTTTAATGAAAAAGTAGAACTCTAGAATAAAATCCATTTTCATTTAAATCTCATTTTTAAAGAATTAAAAATACTTTTTTGACTGAAAAATTTCAAAGAAAATGTAGCTGAGAGTTAAAATGTAGAAATGCCAAGAAAATGTCAGAGTTAATAACGACCAATTTGAGACGGGGGATTACTCTGCACAGAATTTCAGAGTTGAAGGAGAATGTAAAAGCTAATGTGTCCAGCTCGTGCCCCTGGTACAAAGTCGTCCTCTGGGCATCCTGCTCCTGGAGTGGTCAGCATCTGCTTACATCCCCCCAGGACCAGGGGCTCACTGCCTCACCAGGGAGCTACTTTGCCTTAGGGCAGCTCCTCTTCTTAGAAGTTCCTATGCTAGTCTTGAGATCACCCTGCTTTTGCATCCCCCATTCTAGAGCAAAGGTCCGCAAATTTTCCTGTAAGTGGCCAGGTAATTTTTAGGCTCTGTGGGCTACACGGCCTCCGTTGCAACTTCTCAACCCTTTGGAGCAGGAAAGCAGCCGCAGACAATAATATAAATGAATGAACACAGGTGCAATCCCATAAATTTTTATTTACAAAACAGGGAGCAGGTGGATTTGGACCACTGACTGCAGTTTGCCTACCCCTGCTCTAGAATCTCACAGAACATGTGCAGTCCTCCACCCCCACGAGAGCCCTACAGATATGTAAACTCAGCCAGCTTGCCTCCAGGAGATGCTTTCAGGCCAAATGACTGTAAGCTCTTCTCCCATCCAAGTAATAGCCAGGTCTGACCCTGCTTGGCTTCCAAGATCAGACGAGATCAGGTATGTTCAGGGCAGTATGGCTGTAGACCCCTTAGCTCTTCTAAACATCTCTGAATGATATGGTTTCACATCCTTGTCATCTATGGACACCCTCAGGAATGCCTTCAGAGGACAGATATTTCTAGGGAAGCACCCCAAAGACCTCCATCTGCCCTGCAGAGGAAAGCAACACGAGCTAATGTGTATCGTGTACTCGCTCTGTGTCAAGCATGGTGATAAGAACGTCACATAAATCATCCTACTTGTTCCTCACAGTATTATGTAAGGTAGGTACTGTTATTATTTCCATCTCACGGAGAAGGAAATGGAGGTTCAGAGGATTTAAAAATTTGCCCCAGGTCCTAAATGGTAAGAATTCCATCTCTAGGCAGTGTCATTTCAGAGCACCGTTTTATTTTAAATAATAATTTATTATGAAATATTTCACTCATAGGAAAGAATATATATACACATATAACTTATACATAGGATGGAAAATAGTGATGTGAACACACAGTATGCCCAACACCCAGCTTATGCTGAAGCCCCTGGGGCCTACTCTGCCCGTGTTCGTCCTCGCAAGAAGAACCCTTAGCTGAATTTTGTGTTTATCCTTCCTTGCTTTTCTTTGTTACCACATGCATGTTTCCCAGACACTGTATTATTTAATTTCACTTTGTTTTAAGTCTATATGTAAATGGAATCATGCCTGAAACATGCTTTTATAGCTTCACGTCACGTTTGTGAGATTTCTACTGTTGAATGAAGCTGCAGTTCATTCATTTTGACAGGTATTCCGTTGTGTGAACGTGCCATGGTTTATTTGTTAATTCCCTTGTTGATGGATACTTGGGTGGTTTCCAGTGCTTTATTTAGTTGCTGTTGTAAACAAGACAGCTAAACATTTCTGTATGTGTCTCCTGCCACACATATGTAGAGCTTCTCTCGGGTATAAACCCAGAAATGGACTTGTTTGAGCCCACTTGTTCACAGTATTTCCCACATTTTGTCAATGTGATTTTATCCATTTACACTCCCACCGGCAGTATTTGAGATATCTCATTACTCCACATCCTCACTGACTTTAGTTTTTGCCAGTCCTGCGGGTATTTGACATGTCATTTCAATGTGTATGCTCCTGATCATTGAAGAGGATAAGTCACTTTTTCGTACGTTTGTGTTTCTACTTCCTCTTTCGGACCGGTGGCTTTGCCTGCGTTTCCGTTGGATGTTTGTCTTTTCCTGACTGATTTGATTAGAGGATACCTAGCCACAACTGCTAAAACAAATGAAATGGTGACCTCCCACATTCTGGGCACAGATTTCTATTAATGCAGCCTCAGGCCACAGTCCCTATTTCACACAGCGTTTCCTATCAGTGAAAATCACTAAATCAGCATGCGTAATCTTGGTAAGAAAACACCTATGAACTGTTCTTAGAAAGAAAAAAAAAAAGGAAGGAAGGAAGGAAAGAACTACTTGATGTTAAAAATCCAGCCACCCACAAAAAGAATCAAAGTATAGATCTCAGGAAAGGAGGGCTTGTGATAAAAAGGCGTGACTGTGAGAGATGGACGGTTTAACATGAAACGATGTGAAGATAATAATGTAACATCAAATTCAGAATGTGGAGGAGGGAAACAGAGTGCTGAGACTGCGAAGCTCCTCTCCTTCCATGTAAGGACTTTACGGGTACCACGTAAGGCGGAAAACTCCCGTTTAAAAGCCAGGACTCTGACCTCACTGCTCCTCATCATCTTTTTTATTACCCTCATGTATTTTAAAAACAAATAATTTCTATAGTGAAGAAAAATTGTTTAATGTTGAGCAATTCCTTCTGCTTTACGCTTCCTTATTTTCTTCTGTTACATTCATATGAATAAAATTTAACAGTAACTTCACATAACATGTAATAACGATCTTTTTATAAAAGTGTTCCTGCCCATCTTTCTGCTCATAACATCTGCCTAGAGAGATGTCTGGACTAGAAGTCATCTCAAGTTAAAGATGGTGAGATTTTGAGTGACTTTTTAAAAATTTTCCTCTTTGTACTCACTTGTTTTACTTGAATTTTTAAAGCACATATTATTTTTATAGACAGAAACTCATTTTTAAATTGGTAGGCTTTTCACACTCCAAGATGCTTTCTCAATCATTTGAGTTCATCTCTTCCTGTTCTTCTGTGATTGACTTTCTGAGGCAAAGCACAGGTCTTAACATTTATCATTGTTAAACCATGTTTAAAAATTAGTCCAGCACCATGGCCAACTGGAATCCAAAACCCTGTATTATTTTTTTCATTGAAATTAATTCATTCAAACATTTCCTGAGCACCCACTGAGTGCCAAGAGAAGCAAGTAAGTCCCCGCGACACTTAGTTCCTTGAATAGAGTAGTTACTCAAGAAGCATTTACTGACGCATTAAATCTGGAAATAAGAATGGCAATAATAGAACAGCAATCTCTATAAAGCATTTTTGTTCCAGACACGACTACCATTTTTTAATATTTATTAACTCAATCCTCCCCAGCAACACTGTGAAGCATGTCCTGTTAATATCCGTATTTTAATAGGTGGAGAAACGGAGGGGCAGAGGGGTGAGTAATTTGTCCAAAGCTTGACACTGAGCAGGAAGCAGAGCTGGGATTCTGGCCCGCCCGGACGCTCAGCCACAGTGCACTCCCCAGTCCCCCTTGCAACTGGGCGTGACCGCTGAGTTCTGGGCAGTGGGAGGCGAGCAAGGGTGATGGGTACTATGCCCGGGATCGACCTAGAGCGCCTTCCCACGGGTGCGCTGTGCTCTCCTCCCATCCACAGTGTGAGTGGGGAAGCCACCAAGGACCCAGACCTCCCGAACCCCAAACCCTCACGCCCACCGTGGAGGGCCACCTCAGCTGCCAAGAACAGTCACAGGGCGGGCAGCCTCCCAAGGGGACGGGCTCCGGGGGCAGCGCTGCAGCACGCGACTCACTCTTCGCCGGCGACCCCAGCCCCCAGCAGCCCAACAGACGCTCACCATCGTTTCTGGTCGGCACAAGACTCAGCTCTGGGCAACCGTGAGCCCCTCTGGTCTGGCTGAGACTTCCTCAGAGCTGCACCGCTGCCCGAGTCTCCTTCTACCCACCTCTCCTTCCTTCCCCTTCTCCTTTCAGAGGCGCAGACCTGCCCACGCTCTGAAGGCTTGCTTGGCCAGCCCCTGCTCTCCCCCTCTTTCTTTCACAAGCGTTTCTCCCAAAGCACCTCTAACTCTGGGCATCTGCTTCCCAGAGGACCCAACCAACACGCCCTCTGACCTGCACTTGACTATGACATGGGCAAGAAATCACCTTACTACATTAACCGATGGAATCCAGGGGTGTTTGTTACTGCAGCTAGACTGCATTGACCAGTAACATTCTTAACCACCTGCTAGAAGAAGGATGAAATGCAAGGAAATCAACACACCTGGGAAATTATTACAGCAAGGTGAAAAGAATTTGGAGACCAGAAAAAGATTAGGGGAAAAGGTAGAAAGAAATTACGCTGTGCAGTTAAAATCTGTGCACTATCATTCAGGACACTGACGTCAAACCAAAATTCCAGGGAAGTGACCAGATATGACTCAGATTTGCTGTGCTGGGCGGTCTTCATCCCCTCTGCCCCTCCTGTGCCCACAAAGGGCCTGGCTGCAGACAGGTGTTTAGTATGTACTTGGCTGGACAAAATTACTGTTGCATGGCGGATACAAGACCTGCTGGTGGATACAGCCTGAAATATAAGTAACCATAGCTGTAGCTCTGTCCCAGAGAGCTTATTAACTCCAGCCATCTTGAGTTTTTCACACTCCTTCCCCAGGGTGATGGACAGACCATCTGCTTCTATAAGTCTCCAGAGAGCCAGACTGTCCATCTTGGATACTGAGAAAAACTGGCATTTCTGTATTCTCCCTGAAGCTGTCACTCAAAATTCCTGGCTGGCTGCAGACTGTGTTATTTGAGAATGATGGAGTCGCAGCACACATCTCTCCTCTGCACTGGGAAAGCCAATTACCCAATTTACAAAACATTTTTCAAAGACTGGTAGATACCAGTTCTGTTTTCTAATTAGCTGTCAATAAGTACCCCCACACACACCCGCAAACGCAGGTGTGACATTTTAAAAAGTCAGGGTCAAGAACACAAGGCGCACACGGGCTGCTTGTCGGGAGGGTTGGGGTGCTCCCGATGCAGGCGTGCACAAACATCACGCGTTGTCAGCCTGTGCCCTGGGGGTGGGGACCTGGCCACCTGCTGAGGAGGGCCCACACTCCAGCTCTGTGCCGCCAAGCCTTCTCCACTCCTTTCCAGCCCACGTGCGCCTCTGCAGCCTGCCAACTGCTCCGGTATTTGCTGAGGGCCTGGGCTAGGTACAGGTAAGACATGGCCCCTGTCCTCAGGGGACTGATCACCTAGAGGAGGTACCGGAACAACTTCACAGAACGTGGGAGGAGGTGCAGTGGAGGTTCAGAACCCTCACTCGTTCCATCCACACTCACGGGATGATGATTTAGAGCCGGCCCCTGTGACAGGTGATGGGGACACAAGGAAACGTTACATGCAGTCTTGGCCGTGACGGAGCTCTCACTTCCGTGGGGAGAGAAGGCTGAGACAAAAGGCCACCACAAGGCAGGATGGGAGCGGAAACTACGGTAGAGACACAAGTCATGCAAAAAGGTGGGGATGGTCGAATCACACTGAGATAGCCACCCGGACTTCGTGGAGGAGGTGGCATTTGAGCTGAGCCTTGGACGATGAGGAAGAGAGTGAGGTGGTGGGAGGGCACCCGGGGCCTAGATGCCAGCGTGAGCGAAGTCTCAGAGTCGGGAATGCGCACAGAAGTGAGTGCTCCCTTCTGGGGCGGGAGCGCAGGGTGGAGAGGGGAGGTGGCCGGGGGCATGTGGGTCAGACGCATGGTGGGGGGCGGGGGTCGTCCGGCTGGTCCCTGGGGAACCGTGAACATCCGGCAGGGAGCGCTCTCTTCTCCAGGCAGCGGAGTCACTGTGGAGCTTTAAACAGGGGAATGCCAGGATGGAGGCTCTGCTGCCGGCAGATGACTCTGGCAGCTGGGGTAGAGGAGGAGGACTGGCGGGGAAGAAGGTGACCAGCTGGCGGGTGGGAGCAATGGTCCAGGTGTGAGCCTTGATGAGCAACCTGGCCCCAAGCTCTGGACAGGACATGGGTCCACAGTGGGGTTCACCTCCCAGAGGCCCGTTAACTAAGGGGATTGGAGGTTTGGGTTTGACCAGTACACGATGTCAATGGGACTCGGTCAAATGGGCCACCTCAATCGCCTCCTTAATGGGAGGTCAGTAACGGGGAAGACCAATGAGGAAAGACACCAAAGAGAGAATACAGCCAGCTATGTCAGGCACAGGATGTGGGCTTGATGAGGGCCCCTGTGACCACCTCTTCACCTGGGCATCACTTATAAAACAAGAAGGTTGAGTGAACAGGTTTACCAGTCAGGAGAGGCTAGGCTCTGCTGTAGCAACAAATACCCACAAATCTCAATGGAGCATCCCAGGAAAAAGTTGGTTTCTCTCTTAGCAAGGGGGAGCTTGACACACCCTAGTCACTCAGGGGCCCAAGTTTATGGAACAACGGCCATCGTCAGTGCTGCTTGCTGCCAAGAGAGAAGGAAAAAGAAAACTTTGGAGAGAGTCAATCAATAATTAAATGGAACTCACTGGCCAGACTTGGCCCCATCCAAGTACAAGGAACATGAGGCACAGCTTGGCCAGCAGAGGAGGGGAACTAGCTGTTAGGGAACTACAAGCGGCCGCCACAGGCGATCTCGCAGATTCCTCCCTGCCCTAACTGTCTGTGCTTTGGTTTATGCAACAGATCTTCATTCAATGTATATACATCAAGCTAACATTTCTTTAGCACTGACCTACGTGTTGGGCACTATGCTAGATTCTGCACATCCATTATCTCCTTTTCTTTTTATAACATATCTCGTTGAATATTTGCAATGCCTCTGTGAGCTGGATACCATTTCAGACATACCCTGCTTTATTGAGTTTTGATTTATTGTGCTTTGCAGATGTTGTGTTTTTTTTTTTTTAAACAAATTGAAAGTTTGTGGCAACTCTGTGTTGAGAAAGTCTATCAGTGCCATTTTTCCAACAACATTTGCTCACATCATTTTTCTGCACCACATTCTGATAATTCTAATGATATTTCAAACCCTCTACCAGCAAAAAGATTTGACCCACTGAAAGCTCAGATGAGGGTTAGCATTTTTTAGCAACAAAGTATATTTAAATTAAGATATGTACCTGATTTTTTAGACACAAGGCTACTACACACTTAATAGACTCTGGTATAGTGTAAAGATGACTTTTATACACACTGGGAAACAAAAAAATTTGTGTGATTTGCTTTATTGTGACATTTGCTTTATTGTGGTGTCCTCAAACCAAATATACAATATCTCCGAGGTTTGCCTGTATTGTCCCCAGTTAACAGAGGTGAAAAAAGAGGTTCTGGGAGCTTAACTGACAAGCTCAAGGTCACACTATGTGAGGTGAGCAGAAGTAACGCCATGGCAGGCAGCTTAGATTAGGAGTAGGCCTTCCTACTTCTGGGTGGTAAGATTATCAGGCCACCTGGATACAACCAATCAGCTTTCGCTTAACACTGACCGCTGTTTGCCAATAAGGAAATTAGGAACGGGGCGGAAACCCCCGGGAAAGTCCCGCGCGCGCAAAAGTTTTGACCAATGAAATTGCTTTGCAAACTTGTAACCAATCCGCTTAAACCAACTACCAACGGCGTGTGCTCACCCTATAAATTTGTGTAACAGCTTGGGCTCGGGGCTCTCTGACCCGCACCACTGCGTTGGATGCGGCAGGAGCCCTGACTCAAGTCAGCAATAAACTTCCCTTTTTGCGAGTTGCGTTGTCTTGGAGGCCTTCTCTTTTCCCGCTCGGGGATTCGGACATCGGGCATAACAACTACTAGTAAATCATGAAGCCAAAACTCAAATCCAGAGAATCACACTCCAAACCCTAACTCTCATCTCTTACAACCTGAGCTGTCCAGAGATGGGGTAAAATGTCTCATGAAGCAACTGGGCTGCCTGTCACTGTGGACGTGCTGACAGAGGCCTGCAGAAGGACATTGAAGAAAAGCTAATTTCACTGAGTAAAGGAATAGATCCAGTCCTGAATTTTTAAGAGGAGAGGCGAGGACACAGGAAAAGTGGGGATAAGTCTTGGGAACAACAAGTGGCATTCAGAGTCGGAGCACTCTGTAGATGAAGAAAAAACGGAGAGATGGAATTGGAGAGGGAGGTTGGGGTAGCCATGATGGGCCTTGAGCCAGATTCTGGGGAGTTTTTGTTTTGGTTTGGTTGTTTAATGATTTTAACGTTTTTCAAGTGACAACTCAGTGGCATTAAGTGCACTCTCTCTGTTGTATAACCAGAACCACTATCTATCTCCAGAACTTCTTCATCCTCCCAAACAGAAAAACTGCACTTATGAAACCCCAGGGAATTCTTAAAAGGGCCTAAAACTTGATAATGACATCTTCAGAGCTGAGATGGTGATGACACCCTCAGGGGGACAGGACAACCCTGGCTGCCATTTGAAGGCCATTATTGGAGGGAAGAGAGGCTGGACAAGGGGGTGGTGATGAAGCCAGCACAGGGGTCCAGGTGGAAAAGGCAGGAACCAAAGACAATGCAGCCAGAGGGGCAGAGAGGCAGGTGGTCAGATTTGGAATTACCGGAAGGGAAACCGCAGAGGAAGAGGGGAGTCCTAGTTTCCCCCAGGGACCCTGAGAGTCCTAGGCCACCAAACACTGGGGTAGAGGAGCGAGGAAGGGGTCAGCACTGAGTCTTGCACTGGACTGGACCCAGGGGAACCAATGGCTGGCTGCGGGCTCCACCATCTTTCCCAGGGGAGGCACATCCCCAGACTGGACAGTCCTTCCTGGGACAAGAGCCAGCGCTGTCCCTGGGGCTCCGCAGAGGTCTGCAGCCTGACACGGACCCTGATTACACTCAGACACTCACCAGGTGCCTGAAAGGAAATGAAGGGTGACGGCAGGAAGGGTGGGCATGTTGGCCCCCCGTCGCGGGTGGCCGCACTCATTCCTCAAAGCAGCCCACCCATGTCAGCAGCAGCTCAGCTGGAGTTAATTACCTGCCTCTCTCGTCCTCCAGCTGGGGACACGGAGGTCACTCCCCCGCCTGATGGATGAGGGATGGTCTCTGTCACATATCGTCACAGCCCGGGGACCCTACTCAAGGGAGCTTCCAATCCCTCAGCCCGGCCACAAATTCTTCCCCCTCTCTGCCTCGTGGGCTCCTGTGAGCACCTGACTTCAGAAACCTTTCTGAGAAGCAACTTTCCCGACAGCCCACCACTCGGGCCTGCTCCCCCAACCCCCAGCCCCACCTCCGCCTGACCACTGGCACAGGCTGCCCTCACTTGGAAGCTGACTCCGGGGGGCCGTGCCGCCGAGCAACCATGGCCCTCGGCCATCCCAACACCCTGTTCTCAGGCCCCACCTCCTCCAAGTCTGAAGCCCTGAAGCACCTGTCCAGGTCTCCATCCCCAGAACGCAGTGCCGCTCCCCGCCCCCACGGCTGGGCTTCTGCTAAATGGTCCCCAAGCCCATCACAGCACTGCCCACCCAGGCGGCGCTGCCCGGGGCTGCCCCGGACTCCGAGGGACAGGAAGCGCCACCTGCTTAGAGAGCGGCAGAGTGGCGTCACTTGAAGTCTAGTTAGAGAGACAGACCCCAAAACGGATGCCTCTGAGTGCTGGGAGGGCAGCAGGGGGGGTCCAGGAGGAGGCCGCCTGGCGAGGGCCGGGGGCTCCTGCGGCTCGGGGGGCAGCCGAGTGCAGTGCACGTCAGAGGACGACCCACGCTGAGGGAGCCCCTTCACAGGACCCCTTGCCTGGGGGGCTGGCAAAGCTCCAAGAGCAGCAACCTTGGGAAGGCCAAGCGGAGGTGCAGACTCTCAGAGGGCAACCTGGCCCAATCCTCACCTCCCTGCACCTCTCTTCTTTGTAAAACAGGGAAGCGATGCTGGGAAGGCCTAACCCTAGG
This sequence comes from Cervus canadensis, assembly GCF_019320065.1. Classification (NCBI taxonomy): domain Eukaryota; kingdom Metazoa; phylum Chordata; class Mammalia; order Artiodactyla; family Cervidae; genus Cervus; species Cervus canadensis. The sequence goes on along the minus strand of NC_057399.1, from coordinate 9,966,533 downwards.
GCCCTTCCAGGGCTAAGCAGGGCAAAAGCCTGAGAGCCCTTGCATGGCCGTCAGCGCTGCGCTGACACAGTCTGACGCAGGAGGCATTTGCTGAGCACCTTCCAGGAACCAAGCTCTGTGCCAGGCGCTGGGCGAACAGAGGAAGCCAGTTAGAGCGCATCCTCAGTGAGTTCACCAGTTAGGGGAGACGAGAGAGGCGCCAGGGGGTGCGGGCTGGAAGCGCACACCATGGAAGGGACAGCGGACAGTGTGGGGCCCGGAGGCCACTGATCCTGCACCAGCAATCAAGGTAGGCTTCCCGCAGGAGGAGGCACGTATGCTGAGCCTCTGTACCTAAGAAGAAATTAGCTAGACAGAGAGGGTAGAAGAGAGTGGCCTACAGTGACAGGAACATTCATTCACTCGTTCTACAAGAATTTTTTTTTACCTTTTTTAAAAAAATTTTTTATTTATTTTAATTGGAGCCTAATTACTTTACAACATTGTAGTGGTTTTTGCCACACACTGACATGATCAGCCCAGGTGTACATGTGTCCCCCATCCCGAACCCCCCTCCCACCTCCCTCCCCATCCCATCCCTCAGGGTTGTCCCAGTGTACCGGCTCTGAGTGCCCTGTTTCATGCATCGAACCTGGACTGGTGATCTATTTCACATACGGTAATACACATGTTTCAGTGCTATTCTCTCAAATCATCCCACCCTCGCCTTCTCCCACAGAGTCCAAAAGTCTGTTCTTTACATCTATGTCTCTTTTTCTGTCTTACATATAGGGTCATCGTTACCATCTTTCTAAATTCCATATATATGCGTTAGTATACTGTATTGGTGTTTATCCTTCTGGCTTACTTCACTCTGTATAGTGGGCTCCAGTTTTATCCATCTCATTAGAACTGATTCAAATGAATTCTTTTTAATGGCTGAGTAATATTCCTTGGTGTATATGTACCACAGCTTCCTTACCCATTCGTCTGCTGATGGGCATCTAGGTTGCTTCCATGTCCTGGCTATTATAAACAGTGCTGCGATGAACATTGGGATGCACGTGTCTCTTTCAGATCTGGTTTCCTCGGTGTGTATGCCCAGGAGTGGGATTGCTGGGTCATATGGCAGTTCTGTTTCCAGTTTTTTAAGGAACCTCCACACTGTTCTCCATAGTGGCTGTACTAGTTTGCATTCCCACCAACAGTGTAAGAGGGTTCCCTTTTCTCCACACCCTCTCCAGCATTTATTGCTTGTAGACTTTTGGATAGCAGCCATTCTGACTGGTGTGAGATGGTACCGCATTGTGGTTTTGATTTGCATTTCTCTGATAATGAGTGACATTGAGCATCTTTTTATGTGTTTGTTAGCCAACTGTATGTCTTCTTTGGAGAAATGTCTATTTAGTTCTTTGGCCCATTTTTTGATTGGGTCGTTTATATTTCTGGTATTGAGTTGCATGAGCTGTTTGTATATTTTTAAGATTAATTCTTTGCCAGTTGCTTCATTTGCTATTATTTTCTCCCATTCCAAAGGCTGTCTTTTCACCTTGTTTATAGTTTCCTTCATTGTGCAAAAGCTTTTAACTTTAATTAGGTCCCATTTATTTTTGCTTTTATTTCCATTACTCTGGGAGGGGGGTCATAGAGGATCCTAATTATTTGAGCACTCACTATGTGTCAGGCCCTGTGATAGGTGGCAAAGACACAGCAGGCAGCAGAAGCCCCACCCATGGAGAGCTTCCATTCCAGTGTGGGAAGGAGGGAGTAATGAGTAGGGTAAGTAAAATGCTGATGAAAGTTATAGAGTAAAGTGATAAGCAAAATGCGTTGTCTACGACGAGTGTTAAAAGGAAAAACAGCGGGGAGAAGACTGTCCGGGGTGGTGGTGGGAAGGGGGTGCACTAGGAGCTGTTGGCAGTGACTGACACCCAGAACAGGGCGCGGGGAGGCAGAGAGTGGAGAGGCCATGAAGGGGCGCGGGGGTCGCCGGGGAGGGACGCCGGGGAGGAGACCGCAGAGCGCTGGCCCCGGAGAGCGCCACGGGGACTCAGCAAGAGAAATCCTGATTCTCATCAAACCACAGCCATTGGCTAGTATTCCCTAACGTGTATCTGAAGGTCCAAAGCAACTAAGAACTGTAATGATTTGGGGAAAAAGCCCCTCCAAACTCCAGAAGAATCTTTGCCAATGAACACAACTACTCAGAATCTCAGAATCGGAGGGGCTGAGAATTCCCTACATGGCCACACCCCAACCTGGCGTGACCTGCCAGGTAGAGAGCAGCACAGAGGCGACGGGAACACGGGGGGGAGACGATGGGAACACAGGGGGAGACGACGGGAACACGGGGGGAGACGACGGGAACACAGAGGGGAGACGACGGGAACACGGAGGGGAGACGACGGGAGCACGGGGGGGGGGAGACGACGGGGACACGGGGGGGAGACGACGGGAACACGGGGGGGGAGACGACGGGGACACAGGGGGGAGACGACGGGGACACGGGGGGGAGACGATGGGAACACGGGGGGAGACGACGGGAACACGGGGGGAGACGACGGGGACACAGGGGGGAGACGACGGGAACACGGGGGGAGACGCGCTGAGCTGCAGGACGCAGGGCCCTGGGAGCAATGCCTCTGGTGGGACCAGCAGTCACGGCCCAGCCCCTACCCTCCAGTCCAACTTGTAGGTGGGGACCACTGCAGCAAGTCTCAACCCTCCTAGGCTTCTTATAAAACAGGTCTAGTGAGCCTCCCGCCTTCACACGGCAGAGGCCCGGTCAGGCTGGACAGCACCTGTGGGCCCGGGAAGCAGACGCACGTTGAAGGGCCCTTGTGGCTACTCATACCCAGACCCAGGGGCAGAGCCTGCCCCAGACTGGAGACTGAGCTCTTGTTTTTCTGCCATTTGCGGGGTGACCTTGGGTTGGGTCCCCCCCGTCTCTTGGCTTCAAGATCCTTGTCCCAGGACAGCCTCCAGCCTCTCTGAGCTCCAAGGTTCTGTGAGGTGTCTTACATACAGTAGTTTGTTATCTTTAGAGTGAGTCCTGCCAGAACCACCCCCAAAACTGGGCCAAGTTCTAACCAAGTTCTATCTGGGTGGGACTCCCACCCAGGTACAGAGTAAGGCCAAGCTGCCTGTGGCCTGCATGCCACCCCCTCCTCAGGACTGCTCCACGCACGCCTGTCACAGCCTCCCGGGCCCCTTCCCAGGTTGAAGGCAGAGAAAAATTACTTTCATAAATCCTGCAAACAGAATAGGAGGACTTCTCAGGGCTTATTCATCCTCATGCAGAAAAAAATTACGATTATTTTTTCCCAGAGTAGCAGCTTTGCTGTGAAATTCTTACTTTGTTTTCTGTAACAGATCCTTCCTGAGCCTTGAAAAAATGATTTGAATGGGTTTCCTCAAAAATTTTTAAAAAACAAGCAGGATGAGAAATAAACCAGACAAAAAAAGGACAAACATTACGTGATTCACTTAGAGGAGGTACCTAGAGCCGTCAGCATAGCAGTGGCGCTAGTGGTAAAAAAAAAACCCGCTTGACACTAGAAGAGACATAAGAGACCCAGGTTCAAGCCCTGGGTCGGGAAGATCCTCTGGAGAAGGGCGAGGCACCCACTCCAGCTTTCTTGCCTGGAGAATCCCATGGACAAGGAGCCCAGTGGGCTGCGGTCCATGGGGTCACAACGAGTCGGACACAACTGAAGCGCCCGACCAGCAGTACAGAGCAGTCAGCCTCACAGCAAGGGGAAGTAGAATAGTGGTTTCCTGGGGCTCGGGGAGGGAGGAACATGGAATTATTGTTAAATGTATACGGAGTTTCCGTTTGGCAAGATGGAGAAGTTCTGAAGATGATGGTGGCGATGGCTGCACAAGGGAATGTGCTTAATGCTACTAAACAGAACAGCTGGAAAACAGTGAAAACGGTAAATTTGATGTTATGTGTATTTTACCACGATTAAAAAAAATAATAAGCAGGAAGGTGATATCTTCTCTAGGACAGGTCTCATGGCCTCCCTGGGCCTCAATTTCCTCATCTGTAAAACGGAAGAGAAATCCACTCCTCCCTACTCTCTGAGCCTCAGGGTAGAGAGAAGCCACCACCCCCCACAGAGAACCTAAAGAGAAGCCAAAAGGCGCCTAAATAATGACCACCAAGAAGCACCAAACGGCCTCGTGCCTAGAGGGCAGACTCACAAGCTCTCGGAGCCTGGAGGCCTCCACGCCCGGCTCCCCTCTGCCTTCTCTCCGAGAGAGAAGCAGAGCGGGGTAAGGAAGTTGCCCCGGGCTCACAGCGAGCCGCCTAGCGCAATGGGCCAGATCCTCCTTCCAGACCCCACGCTCTCCTCGGCCAGCAGCTGGCCCCACCTCCTCAGACTGCTGTGTGGCAGGTGCCTGGCCAAGCCCAGCCATCTTGCCTCCTCCCAGAATCCCTCACTGGGCGAGACACCCTTCCCATGGGTTGACCTGGCATCCTCTGGGGTGGAACAGCCCAGGGCAGCCCCTGAAGTGTGGCTTTCTAAGGGTGGGGCTACTCCCACACCTCTGCAGCATAATGGTCAAGCATCCAGCCCTGGAACGAGGTACCCAGGTTCAAATCTCCCATTTAATAGCCTACTGACCTTGAACCAATTCTTTAGTCTTTCTGGGCATCCATTTCCTCCTCCGTAACAGAGGATAGCATGTCTACTGCATACAGATGCTGTGAGGGTTAAACTGGTTAATTCAAAGCCCTTGGAAGAGTGCCCGCTACCGACTGACTGCCTGATAGGTGTTAGCTGTTCTCTGCACTCTCCTCAGGAGTCGGCCAGCCCTGGCATGCATGGCACACACAGGAGTTCTGGGAACATTTGCCGAGCCACGCTGGGCAATGAAAGGACTCATGCAGCCTTGGAGGTGGGCCCTGGCTGGTGAGTCTCCTTCTCAAGCTTCACATTAAATAGCAACGGAGACCCCAGAAGTGCCCACCCCTTCCGGTCCCTCACAAGCCCCTCAACCCACCATCTAATTCCTCTCCCAGCCTGATCTAGCCCCAGTCCTGCCATGGAAGGAGCGGGTGCTATGGTCACGACAGGCACCATATGGGGACCCGCCCCTCTCTACTCTGAGCCAATCTGTTGACATGACAACCAGGCTTCCTGACCCTGATGCCCAGTCTCCATCCTTGGGTTCTGCCAAAAACATCCTTCACTGGCTGCCCTGTCCGTTGGAGCGAGGTTTTCACAGATTCCATCAAGACCTTTTCCCCACAAAGCAGCAGGTTTGGGACACCATACCAGGCACCCCCTCTCATAATGGAAATGAAACTGGCCGCTCTGCTCCCCAGAGTCCCAAAGTAGGGCTGAAGGAGGCACAGAGGGAGAAGCGCCCCCCGCTCAAGCTTTCCAGGAAATCCTCAACCAGGAGCGGAGAGGGAGCCGCCCCATGCCTCGCCCTGCAGGTGCTCACACGCTAGGGAACGGCAGGTCAGGAAGAACGTCAGGAGGTCCTCCGAGTCGAGCTCCGCCTTCTACTGTTGGGGAACCCAAGGAGCATGGCTTGTCTGAGATCACAAAGCGCCCCCCACCCTGCTGGCCCCGGATTCCCTGTTCCCCGTCGAGAGTCTATTCACGCTGCTCTAAAATAGACAAAAGAACGTGCAGGATTCTTCTGCTTAACTACAGAGCATAGTAAATGTTAATTCTAAATGGGGAACCTTGAGACCATAATACACGAAGGACAGGACACACAGGCTGAGCGCCCCACAGGGTGGCAATAACAGCAAAAGAAATAATAATAACAACTCTCCACCCCTGAGGCTCACTACACGCCAGGTAAAATCCTAACGTCTTCACAAACGTCTCAAGAAACCAAGTGTTCGTAGCAAGCCCATTTTACAGGTTTGGGAACAGAAGCTCAGAGTTTAAACAACAATTCAAGGACATAAGGCATAAGAGGAGCTGGTCTATGCAGTTTCCCATGACCCCACGAGGCCAGGGGTCGGGGGAGAGGGAAGGGAGTTCTCAGGAAGAAGGGCAGCAAGTAACCTTGAGCCACCTCGGGTGAGGGCACAGGCAAGGAGACCTCCAGAAAAGTGCTCAGAGAAATGAAGAATGACTGGGGGAGAGTGGAGAGGAATGTTCATTTGTAAACAGCTCCAAGAACCAGGCACTGAACTAGTACTTTTGATTATACCATCTGTCCACCTTGCTTAATGGTTTCTTAGGTGGGGATGGGGGAAGGTCAGTTGACCAGGAGTAAAGAGCCCGGGAGAGGCTTCTTGGAGGAGGAGGCCTTCAACCTGGAAGGAAGACAGGCCTGTCTGAATTCTCCACAGCTCAGGAAACGCATCACCTGCTTTGCGGTACCAAGTATTCCATCTTAACACCACACCTACACTCGACTCTCTACAGTCTCTAGAAACAGAATGAATGTAAAATTCCACGGGGAGATGTATTGTTAACACAGCGCATAACAGAAGGCAGCAGCGGAATTTCACTAGGAGGCTGGCTGATGCAGTCAGCTGAAATAAATACATTAAAACAGGGTATTGTTGCCCCCTTTGTGTACGTTAGTTTTAATCAGTGTTTGCTGAAAAACTAAGACTTCACATGTGCAAGAAGGAAAAAAGGTCCCCAAGACCTGAGCACCACTGGTCTCTGTGGAATGAATCTATCTTGGGGTAGGTGGGGCGGACTGTGGCTTTCAGCGGTCGGCAGGGCCAGCCGGGGGCGTGGCACAGCAGATGTTCACCAGGCGCCCTGAGCGTTTTTCCACGTGGCTGGGGGAGGCACGGACCTAAACCTCATCCCGCGCTCACGGATGCACACACACCTCCTCAGCCTCAGCGCCCGCCCCAGGCCATGGGGGATGCGCAGGGTTTTCTGTTGGGTCACAGCACACCCGCCGTGTCCTCCGCGGGTTTCGCTCTTTTATTAAAAGTCTGCTGTTGCCATAGCAGGCTCTGCCGCCCCTGGAACTGGGCGTACCTGAAGGCTAGCACCGTGTCCAGGCCACGTCTCCTGAGGCTGGCACTGAACTGGAGCTCTGTGCTGCCCTGCCAGGCTGGGCATGAGACAAGACGGGCACCTCCGCTGTCAGACCAGTGGCGAGAGATCTGGGGGCTGCTGCTCCTGCCCGGGGTCTTTGGTGGCCTTGAGGGTGAGGACTCCCACCTAGGGATTCCACACGCAGTTCCTCAGGAGCCCCCTCAAAGCACTAACCTGATGGGACCCCACTGGGAAGGCTCTGGGTTCCCACCTTTGCCATTTAACCAGGAAAGTTCCCTTCCGCCTATTGCCAGGGCTTTCTCTTGACCTGACTGGGGTTGAATTACAAATGACCTGTATCATAGTCCATCCACGGTACGATAACAAATACCACTGACTGAGTGGCTTAGAAAACACATATTTATTTCTATTTATCTCTCACAGTTCTGGAGGCTGGAATGTCCAAGATCAAGGCACCAGCAGTTTCAGTATCTGGTGAGAACCTGCTTCCTGGCTTATAGACTGCAGGCTTCTCACTGTGTCTTCCTATGGCCAAAGAGGCGAGGGAGCTATGGAGTCTCGTTTATAAGGGCACTAGTCCCATCGTGAGGGCTCCATCCTCATGACGTAATCAGCTCCTGAAGGTCCACCCCCAAACACCATCACATCAGGGATTAGGTTTCGCATACAGATCTTGGTCGGGGCTGGGGGGGTACACAAATATTCAGTCGTCGCACCTTGAATGCCAGGCTGATGGGCACACCTCTGTCCTGTGGAGCCTGTGGGCCCAGACCCCTAACACACAGTACATCCCGGGGGCTGATGGGATCCGTGCAGGCTACGCAGACATGCTATGACCAGCCCAGGGAGGCTCAGATGTAAATGCAGGGTACAAACCAATCTGGGCGACTCCACCCCAGGTCGGCACCAGGAAGATTTTCTGAAGGGAGGAAAAAGGGGAACAGGAGCGTGTTCTGGAGTAGAAGATGAGGCAGGACAATAATAGGCAGAGACGGGAGTGGGCAGAGGCATGGTGAAGATCTGACAATGCAATGTGGCTCATGCAGACCACAAGGGAGATGGACGTGAACGCGGGCGCCTGGACGCTAGGAGAGGGACCGGGAAGGGAGCAGGCACGTGCTTGCTAGCTGCTGAAACTGGATGATGGCATCACAGAGGCTGTTCGCCCTATTCTTTCTACCACTATTTTCCTGAAATCATCCATGATAAAAAGTTCAAGAAAAAAACAAAAGAAAAAGACAGCGCCATGCAGACCCCAAAATCGTCCCTTTCCTCATTTCAGTGATTCCAGGAACTCCTACGGAAATAATCAAATGCCCAAGTCAGCTCAGAAGAGAAGCATGGAGGGCTGGGTGGCAGGATAGGCCCCACCTCTATCTGCCAGGTGATCTCCCCCACCGTCCCACTGCGTCAACCATCTCCTGAAACTGATGACCCTAAACCCCGACCCCCACCCTTGCTGCCTGCCCTCAGCCCCAGACTGACCCTGTCTTCACATGCGTGACCCACAGGTCCAAACCTGCATTCACCACCTTCCCCTCAAACCCGGCCAATATCCCAGGAGGCAGAATGCAGATGTGACAGGTAAGAGACAGGCTAGAGACTCAGACCCTGAGAAAACTGCTTTCTCCCTGGAAGCCTTCCTTACAGGTAAAGCGCTCCGCAGGTGCCCAGACCACAGAAGAGCTCAGTAACTATTACTGTTGAGATCTGCGTCAGAATTAACATGAATTCTCCCCTCTGCAGGTCCCCTGCCCACCAGCTTCTCATGACCCCTTGCACCCAGCCAGCGGCGAGTCCTGAAGGGTTTACTGGCTGCAGCAACGCACCAGCCTCCCTGCCCCCCACACCATGTGCTCCGGTCCAGCCTCATCATCATCCCCTGACCGCAGGCACGCCCCTCTGCTTTCAGGCCTGCTCCCTCCCCTCTGCTGCTCACCTTCCCTCTGGAGTGATCTCCCTGTATGACACGCTGCTCGTTTCACTCTCTGCTCAAAGGATTTCACGGCCCTCAACGGCCAAGAGCACTTAGTCCACGCTCTTCACCTGCCTCCCCCATCCTCCTGCAACGCCCCTTCCCTGATGCGCACCTTCTCACCTTGCTTTCCAAGGTGCAGCTCAGATGTCCCTTTCTGCCCCCACACATTCCCGATCCCAGCAACCAGACACACCACTTCCTCCTTGTGTCCCACCAACCTCACACACTGGCGGTGCCCAGACTCCTGGTTATCATAAAACACACAATTCCTCTGTTCACCATCCCCCAAATCAGAGTGCCAATGAAGCTTGTCAAATTTTATTTTCTCAAGTGAGGAATAAAAGAACAAAACAAAATGAGCAAGCAAATCCTAACATCTACCACCATGGTTTAATTTTTTAAAGGATGTGATAACAAGGAAGGAGGAGGAGAAAAGGAAGAGCACCATCTCAAAGTAAAGGATGGCTTTAAAATAACAGCATGAGCTCATCTTTACTTTTCTCATGATGATACGTCAGTGAAAGCTCTGTCAAGGCCAGGATGGGTCAAGGGCTGGTCATTGTGAGCATTTCCTGGATGGTCCACTTCTCCCTGGGGGACTGTGAGCCCCAAGGCCCAAGGCTGAGCTGGGAGATGCCCAGTGTGTTCATGGATGGACAAACACCCAGGCACGGCTGCCCAGGGCAGTGAGTGTCAGGCTCTCCCCCTCCCCCACTACCTGGAAAGTGTTTTCCCATAACACACTTCACAAGCGCATCCAACCACAAGCTCATCCATCCACCAGCTGGGCTGCCGAGTTGGTTTTAGAAAGATTTTACTAATCAGCTGCTCTTGCTAATATCATTTAGGAAACACTTCTTGCAGTAATAATAAAATACAAACAAACCTGTCCAGGCACTTGGGAACAATTCTCAACTGTTAATTAATTCAATGGGCGAGGGAGAACATGGAGGAAGGGAACTGAATCTTTCATAGAAAGGCACGCTTTCTTTTCTTTTTTAGCAAACTACCTTGTACCTGCTGCCATCTCTACTTTTCTTAAACACCACAAAGAGCCATTGAATCCCCCCGGTCCTGGGTACAGGTGGGTGGCCTCTCTGGGACCGAGCATCCTCACTGATGTAGTGTAGTGACTCCTTTTCGACTTGCCTCCTGAAGCTGTAGGGAGGGACTAAGCCGAAACACAGGAGACTCCAGGACTGAGCAAGTGCACGGGACTACTGCCAGAATTATCGTTATTGTTGTTGCTAATAAGACTGCTAACAAGTGTAGGCTAAGAAAGAAATGGGTCGTGTGTACACAAATAGCCTGCTCTCTCTGGCCTGTCTCGGACGGCGCACCTCATTTCATTGGCCAAGGCATTCCCTGCTTCGGGGAGATAACCAAGATCCCTGAAGGCTATAAATAATTCTTGCAGCAACTTCCTCCTTGCCTGCTGCAACCAAGACCCAAGTGGACCTTCTCAAGCAAAGAATTTGGTCTGGAACAACTTTTCCACTGTGTTTCCTCGATAGTCAGCATTCATTCATGCAGGAGAGAGAAGGAATTTAATATTTCTAATTACTTTGTAGGGAGTAGTTTATTACTGGAAATTTTGTAATTGATTTTTCATCCGGTTTCCCCTTGGTTGGTATTATTCTCTCATGACCCTTACTAAGCCTCCCGACTGCACTTCTTTTCCTCTTCATATTCTAGCTGTGTCTTTGCTTTTTTGGTCCTCCCTGAAGGGCAAAGATCACGTCTGCAAGTTGCGGATTCCAGCCCTGCCCTCAGCACACAAAGGAGCTAAACAAGCCAATGCACTGGGAACAAAGACCAGAAGAAGAAATTATTTCCCCTACCCATGTTTTCTCTAGCTGCAGCTCAGAAATCCCAAATGGTTCAGGTTAAGAAACTGGCCCAGAGATGATTAATTTTGCAAAACAGACCTTCCAGGATAGCATGCAAGATCTTCAGAAAAAAATATTCTGGTTTTTACTTCCCACTGAGAGCTGCCGGGACCATAATCAGAGCAGTATGGAGCAACAGACTCAACTTGAATTCACTAAACCCCAAGAAGCTTCCTACCGACAGGCACAAAAATAACATCCTGTTCTGTTTGAAAATACCACCTCATGTTCAGATGTGTGCTGTCCCATTGTGTTCTGTGCATTTCTAAGGAGTTCTGTTTGGCTGGGTTTTGACAACTGGAAGCTGGGGCACAGAGGTCCACTTCAGGACGACTGTGTCAGAACCAGGCAAGGGGCTCGTTAAAACGCCACTGGTCAAGTTCTATTCCGGACCACCTATTCCAGACCACTAGGGCTGGTCTGTTTTTAATTAACATCCCTGATAATGGAGATGTACACTAAAGCCTGAAATGCCAACTACTTTTTCTGCTCCCCCCACCTTTCGCCCCCACCTCAGCTCCTCCCCACCCCGTATACATTTATTCTTCGTATTTTACTGAGCAACTATTTCCGTAGGACAGGACATCTGGGGCTGGGGCTCTACGAGATTCAGAGACCGCAGACTCCAAAGTTCTCAGGGCTTTGGTCTGTAGTCGAACATTCTCCTTACCCTTTCTGCGATGGTCACCAGTCCACTTTAAGCTCCTACTGTTTACTTTTGTCACAGAAGACTGTGTTTTCACAGCTTCATTCCTCCAATGGCAATGTGCAGAAGGCTGGGCATGGGATAGGTCCTGAGAAATTGCCTGTCGACTGCCCATCAGTTGGAAACACCTCCTCCATGGACTGGAACCCCTCAGTGGAAGGCCATTCCTCGAATATGCACGCATTATTGAACTAAATATTAGTACTGACAACAACAACAGTAATAAAGATGCTAGTGATATTCCTGATACGAAGTCCTTTCCACCTCACCAGAGACAGGTCACACTTTCCCTCTGACTCTCAGTCACCTCAACACTGCCGGGACAAACATGATCACACCCACTTTACAAATGGGAAACCAAGGCTGAGAAAGGGTGAGTGACTTTCCCGAGGACCTACAGCTAGTTGGTTACAGGAATGGTGCTCAATCCGGACCTCCTGACTCTCAAGAGTCAACCATTCTTTCCTGATCCAATAGATAACATTGAGTACGGGCAACATGCCATTCCTCACACTGGTGCTGGGGATGGACCAGTTCCTAAGTCACATCTAACCGCACTGCTGTGAGCCCCAGAACAGGAAGGCCAGGGAAAGCAGCGCTCTCGGCACAAACGGGGCACAGTCAAGAAAGCGGGAGCCCAGGGCCCGGGGTAAGCGGCACAGGCACCAGCAGAGAATCTCTGTGACTGAGACAGAATCACTTCCTGCAAAACCTCTGAGCCTCAGCGTCTTCATCCAGAAAGAGGGGACGACAACAGTATTTATTACAGGGCTGCGGCGTGGCCTAAAGGAGCCGGCACATCCGAAGTAATGAGGCCACCGTGCCTGGTCCACAGTCAGCACCACCGAAGCGCCCGCTTAGTCATTACCTCTCAGGACCATATGATGAGCGGCATGGTGGCCGCAAAAAGATGTCCTAAGTCACAGAACCTGTGACCTTTACCTTACAAGGTAAAGGAGCGAATATGACCTCATGTGGCAAGAGGTGTGAAAAGTTATGGATTTGCAAGGAGATGCTTATCCTGGAGTATCTGGGTGGGCCCTACGTCTCATGAATGAGGCAGAGGGAGATGACACAGAAGAGGAGGCAGCGATGTGACTGCATAGGCAGAGAGTAGAGCAATGCAGATGTGGGGTCAAGGAATGCAAACAGTCCCCAGAGCCAGAAGAGCAAGGAAGGCAAGAAAGAAATGACTCTTTCCCTAGAACTTTCCCATGGCCCTTGATGTCGGTCGTCTGAAACTGTGACAGAATACATTCTGTGGTCGCAAGCCACTGACCGGTACAGTAGCCCCAGGAAGCTAATGCAGGCACATCCTTGACATCAGCCTCTCTCACACCTTCCCGCTGTTCTCAAGTCTCCCTGAAATGAGTCATTCCACCTTCTCCAGTATCAACACAGTCCCCGCTGCTCCCTGTGAGGTTATTCCCAGCCCCATCTATTTTCTTTCATTTTTATTTTTTGCTGCACCGAGAGGCTTGCAGAATCTTAGTTCTCCAACCAGGGACTGAACCTGGGCCCTCAGCAGTGAGAGAAAGGAGTCCTAACCCCTGGGTTGCCAGTGAATTCCTCCCATCTACTCTCTACTCAGCAGCCGCAGGGATCTTTCTCATGCCCCTCCCATACCAATCCAGGTTAAATATTGCAGCCAAGATCAAAATCCCGCCCACAGCCTACAAGATCCTGTACGCGCTGGCCACTGCCACCGCCTCTGCCACCCTGCCCCATCCTTCCAGCCCAAGGACCCGGTCACAGTCCCTCCTACGTGCCATGTTCCCTCCAGCCACAAGGCCACCTCATCTACTGTCAACCCTATCTCATCCCTGACCAATGTAATCTGTATTTAAGACTGTGCAGACTACATCCTGACTGCACTCAAGGAATGGATCAATGGACGGAGGGATGAATGAATGAATGAATGAATGAATGGTCTACAAAGATTCTCAACAACCCAGGCATAGCTGATTGGACAAGGTATACAATCCCAACCTATAAGCTCCCACTGACCTATAATCTGGGAGGTGACGGAGCAATGAGCTGGCCAGGCAGAGATTTCCTCCCGTGAGAATCTAGATTTGGAAATGTTGAGAAAACAAAGACATCACTTCCTTAAGGGAAGTCTCTTCAAGCCTGGTTGGGTCCTGCACACCATGTACCTAGCCCCTGCAGCCTGATCACACAACATCTGTCTCCCGCACCAGACTCCAAGTGTCACGGCAGTCTGGATCACCGCTGCACCCCTGCTGCACCCAGGGAATGGATGAGTGACGGCTGACCAAGGGTTCGTGGGAGTCCACCTCATGAGGTAGCTCACGGATGCATGTGAAGAGAAAAGGCCCCAGATCATGGAGACGGAGGAACAGAATTTCTCGGTTTCTGATTGACCCATCTAAACCCACCTTTGAGGCTCAATCCAGACCCTGCCTATGAGAGACGGGGGAAATGGGTGGAGTGTCTGTGGAGACAGCCGCGTGGGGAGAGGATGGGCCATCACACCCTACGAGTTCAGGCTGCAAGTCCTGGGGCTGCTCAGCCTGGACAAGAAGAGGCCCAGTTACGGCCTCCACATTCTGCCGCGTTCTCAAACAGAGAGCACACAGATGTGGTTTGACTCCAGAGGAGAAAACAGAACCACAGTTAGAGGAGGGGGCTTGGGCAGAGAAGTTATACGAGGCAAATATCAGCTAAAAAAGAACAGCTGTTTAAAAAACCAAAGCTATTCAGAGACAGGGTGAAGAGGTGACAGACCAGTCATCCAGGCACTAGAGGCCCACCTCTGGCACAGGTATCAGAGGGGTTAAAGCAAAGAATGTTCCTTCTAACCTTGAGAGTCTGAGATTTTGTTCTTACTATCACAACTGTGTACATTCTAATGTGGCTGTCACATCCTCATCTGTTTCCTGCAGAAAGTGACAAGCACAATTTTATGAAGAAAGTAAACATAGGAATCCCAGCCAAGGTGTATCACAAATTAAATTCGTATCCTGAGGTTCCCTCCTCCCCACCACACCAAGCACAGAGCAGTGATCACTGAAATGCAAAAACAGAAAATTTAGAGATGTAACATTACTCAAAAATAAGATAAATTTCTCAACTAGAAAAAAAGAAGACCACAGTGCGGTAGGTGGAGATGAAGATGCAAGCTTGATGGTCTCTGAATGTGAAACAGCCAAACGAACGTGGCAGTGTGAATTCCCCAGGACAACAGAGGCTCATAGCGTCCCCAGGAAAGGCAGGGGCAGAGCCACATTCAGTGTGAAGCGGGGCCAGAGTCAAGCTCACTATTTGAAGCAAAGCAGGCAGAGGATGGCCTCCTCTCCTCACGAGAAAAACAGAAGCACAGCTCTGCTGCTGCCTGGCCCCACACGCAGCATGGATCTGGGTGCTCGGGGTGGTGGGACAAAGAAGCAGAAACAAGTGATGGGCTGAATGCAGAAACGGCCATAATTATTCAGTCTTTCCCATACCTGTGGCCTCTGGAAAACGACTCTGCAGTTCCTCCCATCAAAAGATGGAAATTACCTTCCCACCTCTTGAATTTGGGCTGGGCTTGTGATTTGATTTGGCTAGTAGAATACAATGTAAGTGACAGGAAGCTGCTTCTAGGCATAGGCCTCAAGAGCTACCAGCTACTAAACTCAATGAGAGTTTATAATCAATAACCAGATAGACAGCAGACTTCTCACCAACAACAATAGACCTAAAAGACAAAGTTCTGAAGGTAAATAATGGTTTACCAAGGATTCTGTGCTCTGCTAAACTACGACTCAAGAGTGAAAAGAAAACAAACATTTTAAGACATCCAAATGTTAAGAGAGTTGACCACCCTTGACACCCAACATACGTACTTGACTACAACTTTTAAGAATGAACTTGGCAAGAAGAAAAATAGACCCAGAAAAAGGAATGGGATGCAAAACATAAAAAACAATGGTAAGCAAAGATGTTGGCAAAATGTGTTGGCAAGTTAAATTATTAACTAAAAAACAAAAATAATAACTAAAGTTTTTTAATTAGTTGACCCAACATTCTTTGAAACGATAAGAAATATAGAGCAGGTATTAGTGGGTTTGTTTGACACTGTTACAATTCTTGTCTGATTCAGTAGAAGAGAAAGATACTGAGCAGCTTTACATTTCAGGAGAAAGAAGATATACAATTCAGAATGTATGCGAAAATGTTAAGGGTATAACCATAGTCAGCAGAGGGAAAAAGGGATGGCAGAAGGAACACCCAAAATAAGACAGTAGAAATAAGGCAGCAATCACAATAAATATAAACCAATTAAGATCACCTATTAAAAGACAAACTAAAATGAGTATAACAAAATGAGATAACAAAATGTTATTTACAGTATGGTGTTTATATAAAGATTTAAAAATACTATATATTGTTTATGGACATGTAAATCTGTAGTAAAATATAAAAATAGAGATGGAAAAAATACAACCAACTTCCAGACAGTTGTTTTTTCTGTGGAAGGAAGAAGGGAGGGAAGTGGGAATGGGGGAGGGTAAAAGAGGTGACTCGGGCTATGCTTGCAATGCTTTAGTTCTTTGAAAGTGAGATCTGGAGGGAAAATATTCACATTTTCAAATCTGAATTATAGGAGTAAGCTATACAGTAGCTATATTTTTTTCTGTATGTTTGAGATATTTTGTGATATGTTTTAAAGTTGGAAGGGAGGAGGAAAGAACTAAGGAAGGAAACAGGAAGGAGGATTAACCATCTCTTTTATGTTCTGTTCTCTGATACTTTGACATCTGGGGCCTTGATGACCCTGGAGGGCCTGCCCCTCCCAACACGTGCAAATTCCTAGAGATAGTCAGTAACTAGACTGGGAACCTTTAACGCACAAGAAGTTCAGAGCCCATACCCCCAACCACTTTCCTGGGCTCTGGGCACTGTGCCCCTGCCTTCAGCACCCCCGGGACAGGTACTAGACGGTTAGGGACAGCCCTGGGCCCCAGAGCCCCTGCAGTTATTCAGTCCCAAACCGCTTATCCTGCCTGGCCTATTCCTTCCAGCGCAAACCACAAGAAAGGCTCCGGCCTGTGTCTTCCCCTCACTCCTTTGCCTCCTCACCAACCACGGTGCTTCCCTATGTGGGAAGTGCTGTGCTTCCTGTTTCTAGGGGGCCGCAAGCATTAACTTCACGACAGTCATTTCCACGTTGGCATGTCCCACTATACCTGGTTAAAACAAATCCCCAGTACCCTAAAAACAGGAAAAGAAAAAAAAAAAAGATGGGTGGGAGAGAGGAAAGATCAGTCCTAGCACTTGACCAGAAATTGAGAACTGTAAACTCAGTTCATCCAGGGACTGGCCCTTTTTAACCCAGTTCTCAGTTATTTTATGGCCCAGAAATAGGCTTTCAGGGTAAATAAAACTGCTTCTCTGTCGCTGTGGTCGTCTCAGCCCTGAGGAGCTTCTCTGCCCTGCAGCCTCTTCTGTCAAAACCTTCTCCTTCTGGGCTCGGTGGATTCCTTCCCAATCTCTCCACAGAAGGAACTTTGCCCCCAGGCTCGTCCTTCACTTCAGCCCAAGCCCGGCTGGCCCAGCCCTGTCACCCTCCGCTGACGGGCTCCTGAGGCTGAGATGCTGCTCCAGTCCCCTCTGGGTCGCCAGCCCCCAGCACGCACGGGCAGAGCGGCGCGCACCCCACCTGTCCTGCAGATGAACTGGAGGCAGTGGCAGCCCTCGGAGGCATGCGGGGCTGCCCGGGGAGTGAGCGTCTGAGAAACCAGGAGCCTGCAAGCCCTCAGCCCAGCAGCAGGCAGCATCCCAGTGGGGCTGTGAGGCCGCACTGACTCTTTCAGGGAGTGTGTATCTTTACATGTCCAAACTTCCAAGGTACTTTTTGATGGATTGATTTTTAAAATGTACACACTATTAGACTCACCTGCAGGTTTTAAACATGTTCTTATTACTTACAACTCATCCTCTTTCCCCCCATAAGCATGTCTTAAATTGCTAAGGTAACACATGCGTGTAGACAATTCCAGCAATATAGTAATGTATCAAGTAGAAATTACTTGATACGAGCTCCTACCCTCTCCCCTAGACAGCATATTAAAAAGCAAAGACACTACTTTACCTTTGTTAAAACCTTTGTTTTAACCTTTGTTAAAAGGTCCGTCTAGACAAAGCTATGGTTTTTCCAGTAGTCATGTATGGATGTGAGAGTTGGACCACAAAGAAAGCTGAGCACTGCAGAAGTGATGCTTTTAGGCTGTGGTGTTGGAGAAGACTCTTGAGAGTCCCTTGGACTGCAAGGAGATCCAACCAGTCAATCCTAAAGGAAATCAATCCTGAATATTCATTGGAAGGACTGATGCTAAAGCTGAAACTCCAATACTTTGGCCACCTGATGAGAAGAACTGACTCACTAGAAAAGATCCTGATGCTGAGAAAGACTGAAGGCAGGAGGAGAAGGGGACGACAGAGGATGAGATGGTTGGATGGCATCACCGACTCTGTGGGCATGAGTTTGAGCAAGCTTCGGGAGTTTGTGATGGACAGGGAGGCCTAGCATGCTGCGGTTCATGGGGTCACAGAGTCAGACACGACTGAGCGACTGAACTGACCCTCTCCCCTTGCCTCCAGCCTCACCCTCCAGGTGTGATCACTGTTTACCCCCTGCTCTCCTAAACAACTGGTGTGGTACACAGCCTGAATCCCTTATTCAGACCACTCGGCATGTGTGTGAAAACTAGGCACCATCACGCAGGTTTAAGCTAACCCTGTAAACAGCTCTGTGAGGGACGCATGATTATTGCTCCAAGGAAACCAGCCTGGGCCCAGATGTGACACGGAGCCTGGCTGCCAGGCTTGGAATCTGGTTCTGCCATTTACAGGCTCTGTGGGCTTGGGCTTTACATCTGTGCTTTCATTTCTCAGCGTTAATACAGTGCGCACTTCATGATCAGCTGTGAGAACTGAATAAACGGACACAGGTAAAGAGCGAAGAACACACAGGAACCCAGTAAGTGACGATTTCCACTTTACAGCTAAGGTAACGGAGGCTCAGAAAGGCTATGTCACTTACCAAGTCCAACATGTGACTGTGAAATCACACATGAACCTTCCAGGAGAGCAGGAAGCTGCCCTCCTCCCGGAAGACACAGGAGGCGAGTGTAATTCTGCCCTACAACTTCATCTCCCCCGATGTTTTTTTAGCCCATTCGTCCTTCTCTGACACGCTTCCCTCTCTCACCCTCTGAGTCAGGAGGGAAGCTGTCACTTTTTGCTGCCAGTTCCCCACCTCCATCAACCTATCATCCACTCTCAACAGGTTGATTTGCTGTAGACTGGAAACCAAATATAACTTGCTGGAGAGAACAGTGCATGAAGCAAATATACGCAGGCATGGAGCAAAGCCCTAAGCAGAGTTCCTGCTCATAAACTGAGTGAGTCTAACAAAAGTCTTATTTCCTAGCTTTTAAGAGTCCTGCAGATATTAATAGATTCCAGGCTGGGTTCTGGAGAACTGAGGTGCTAGGCTCATGTCCTATGGATGAGTGAGTTACTGACACATGAATGGTGTGGTTCAGTTGCTATGTTACGTCCGACTCTGCGACCCCATCGACTGCAGCGCGCCAGGCTCTTCTGTCCTCCACTATCTCCCAGAGTTTGCTCAAATTCATGTCCATTGAGTCAGTGATGCTATCTAACCATCTCATGTTCCCATATTTTAAAACTAAAGTTTCTGATTTGTCTCTTCTGTTTTTTTCTGCTACTCTATATGATTTTAAGTTTTGGAAAGGAAGTGATAAATACCAAGGGTCACATTATAGATGTCTTCTTAGCCAACTTAGCTACAGATTACATTTATGGAAGATGCTGCTTAAGTATTTGGTCACTTAGTCTTTTATAGAACAATTCTAATTCTTCCAAGCCTTTTATTCAGGAAGTAACAATATTGTTAGACAATAATCCTGAGAAATCACTGAAAATTGTGAAAAAAGTGTACTTTCTAAAATTTTACGAAAAATTACTACATGATAATATGTATGTTGACCTTTACCACACAACTAAAATTTTAAAAATTGATCCTTGACATAGTGGCTGAAAGAATAAACAAATGATCAAGCATATTCACATATTAAAAAAAAATAGTTTCTGTGTTAGGCATTTTTCAATTTCTCTGCTCTCACAAGGCGGAGTACGAATCACAGTCACTCTGACAGGGCATTTCACTTCACACACAAGCATTTCAGGCTCCCCCAGGTACCACCAAAACCTAGACGCATTAGGCGGTGCTGTGTGGCATTTAAACATCTTCCCAGGTCAGCACCGTGACTCTCTTTATGATGATTGGCCACACATTTCTGTCACGCATGTGCGCGTGTGTGCGTGTTAACAGGGGAACCAAGGTAAGCAAGACCCAGGTCGCACCCTGAAGAAGGTGAGAGTCCAGAGGGTGAGGTGGGGCGGGTCACAGGGAAGTAAAAGGCGGTGTGAGTTCTATTGAGAGGCTAGGGATGCCTGGAGGAGGGGGTGCAAATAAAGCTTGGGGAGAGCTGGGGACACGGCTTGCTTTGCGGCCCCAAGGCCCACTGAGTTCTCTGATTTCGTAGTTACATCCCCGTGTTTGCTGAAAGCATGTTCATCACACACTGCTGTGGTTTACGCGAAATACCAAGATTCGGCGGGAGGAGAGACAAGGGAGACCGATTCTTTGGCTTACATGCACCATCAGATAACCCGGGTTCCCAAATGGATTTCTTTGGCCTTCATTCTCTGATCAGATCGCTTTGATATCCCTACTTCTGGTGCATATGGAAGACCCAGATCATCTGCTATCCAGAGAAGTTTCAGGAAAGTGGGCACCCACATCATAATGGGGTAGGCTTGGCGGGGAAGCAGCGCCATTCATGGGGGTCCCTGTGGAGGCTCCTGGTTGAGGGCTTGGTTGGGAGACCAGGCTGAGGGGCCAGCCTCACAAGGGAGAGAAGGCATTTAAGGGCTGAACACACTTAGCAGACCGTGAGCCTGCAGGCCAAGCGCCGCGATGGAAGCGGAGAGGCTCAGAGGTGTTGGACTGCCTCCGTGAGGTCTTGATCTCCCGGTGAGACCTGCACTTACAGCCAGAGAGATGTGGGTCCAGTTTGGCTCCACTAGCTACAGACTCTACGACCTTGGGCGGTTTGAGCCTTGGTTTCCTCACCTATAAAATGGGATGATATCCGTCCCAGTGGGTTGTCTATGAGGGCTAAAAGGAAAAAAAGGTACATAAAAGTCTTAATCAGCCCCATGCCTGGGATATACAAAGTGTTCCTGAAAAGTTCTTGCCATCATTCAGAAATGTGTTTTTTACTCATGTCAGAGACCTTGTCCCCACTGCAGTCAGGCCTTGGGGCGAACTGATCCTGTAGAAAGGCAACCACCTTTGCTCCACAAGATCCCTCTAAGTGGCTTAATAATAGGGGCCCTCAGAAGGGGAGCCAGACTCAACATAATTACTGCTCTTGTGCCCTCTTTGTAATCTTGACTTTGTGGGGATTGTTTGATCACAATAGTTGGGGTTTGTGTGCAGTATTTAATTAAGCAGATGAAAGCATGTTAGAATGAAACAATAGTGTCTCTAATTTAATGGCCTGTTTTGCATCTTATCCTAGAACCATGACAAAAGACGCTTCCATTCAAAGAAAAGAACTCCTCTCTCCCTCTCTCTCTCCCTCCTTCTCCTCCCTCCCTCTCTTTCTTCCCCCAGCTGAAATCCAGCTAACATGGTTCCCACCTGCCCACGATGTTCTGGTGAATAAACCATTGCTAACCGTTCTTCACGTGCATATGTGTGGCCTGCCTGATGGGATTCAGAAGACAAAGGGACCGGGCAGGAAGTGTGGTGCAGAGGTGAGTGCCCGGCCTTCCAAGCCCAGCTCCAGTCCCAGTTCTGACCTCATGCCACTCACTCCCAGGCCAGACTCCTCCTCTGTGAAGTGACGTCTTCAGTTTAAGCGTATCCTGGCTCTTCTTTTGGAAAATAAAATATTTATTAGAACGTGTGTCTGTGAAACCAAGATTTGGGGAAGATTTATAACAGTAAATACAGTTTAAAATGGGGTAATTAAACATAATAAAAATATTGTCCAGCTAAGCAGAGTCTAGAAAGAGATATTAGCAGATAACAGGATGATCCCTGAACTCTTGTCTAGCTCTAAAATTCCATTATTTTAATTCTGAGCTATAGAACGCCAACATTTACCCAAGTCAATAAACATCAAGAGACTGATATTTCATCGGAATCCAAGTCTGATTTTTCAATATTGATTTTTCTGAAGTCAATTTTGGTTTAAAGTGCCTTTTTAAATTGGTGCTCTGTGGTGTCAAATGTCAACATTTATTTTTCCAGAACTCTCCATCCTGTGGGGACTTTGGTCAGTGAATGAAGCTTTCGATACTTGGAGTTCCTATTTTTCTTGCTCCTGATTGAGGACCCTGCTGACTAGTGTAGGGTGTTTTACTGAGCCCTAGGTTCCTGTTGGGATATGAAAGGTAACTTCCCTGTGAATGCCCATCATGTAAAAGCCAGAGAAGGTGGAGGGCTCATTTCAGGTCTAGCTAAATGCTTCAAAGGCCCATGCAGACCTGTGGCTCACCATTCACCTGCTTGACCTTGGGAAGGTCATTCAACTTCTCTGAGCTTTGTTGGGTTGTTTGCAAAATGGGGATAAGAATATCTATTTCACAGACAGGCTGTGAGAAAGAGGTGAGATAGCTCACGCCAGTGCCAGGCCCACAAAAGGCATTCAGCAAATGATGATGCTCCCTCCACCCCTTGAATTATTTTCCCTCCACTGCTATATTTTATTGAAAAACTTTCAAATTACAGAAAACCTGTAAGAATAATACAACTAACACACTAATACGCCTTTCATCTATTCACCAACTGTTAACATCCTTGCACATTTGCTTCTCTCTTTTTCTGCTTTTCCCTCCCTGAATTATTTGAGTGTAGACACAAACAAAAGACCACTTTACCTCTAACACTTTGTGATGTATCTCAGAAAAATGAAGACCCTCTCCCAAATAACAGCATTCCTACTGTACACCTTAAAAAGTAATATTCGTAAAATAATATTGTTTAAAATAAAATTTGCATTTTTGTGATTTTCTTTAATTCCAAATTCTGCTCTACATTCTGTAATAACCTAAATGGGAAATGAATTTGAAAAAGAATAGATATAAGTATATGTATAACTGAATCACTTTGCTATATACCTGAAACTAACCCAACACTGACAATCAACTATACTCCAATATAAAATTAAATGAAATTTAAAAATTTTTTAAATCACACATGGGACTTCCCTGGTGGTCTAGTGGTTGACTATGCACTTCCACTGCAGGGACACAGGTTCTATCCCTGGTCAGGAAACTAGGATCCTGCAAGTCATGTGGTTAATAAAAAAAAAAAAATCATACATTATATACTTGGTTGTCGATTTCTCTTTGCCACTCTGCCCTTAATTTTTAAATGATATGAGAAAAGAGATATTCTCCTGGGCAAGCAGGGGCAAAAGTGCAGATGTTAACTTAATAGCAGAAGAGGCAAGAATTGAGTTCAAATCCTGTCTGAGCCACTGGCTCTGGGTGACCTTGGGCCGAAGGCTTCCTTCTTACAGATGCTTTCATCATCTGTAATTGACGGTTTGCACCACTTCCTCTCAGGACCCATTTTCCCTCAAAAAGAGGGAGCTGAGGTTCACAAGCTTTTGAAGTCCTCCAGAGCCCAGCTTAAATTCTACTTCACTAGCAGTGTGACTCTCAGCATTAGCTCCAAATTATCTTATGGCTCTGAGCCTCAGTCTCCTGACCTGCAGAATAGGTGTGCTAATATTACTGCCCACTTTATAGGACTGTAATTAGAATTAAATATCACAATTCATGTGAAGCACTTAGCACCGTCGTGGGCACAAAGTAATGGCAGTAAAAGGAAAGAAAGCTATTATTGTTATTAATATTCGGATATTACGGACACTTCAATCAAAGCGCTTATCTGCACAGCAATTACCTCTAGCTTATGAAGAGCCCTTCACCATTTATAAAGCACTTTCCCTATTATCTCCTGGAATGCAGTCTGGAGAGAGGGCAGCATGGGGACAATTTTCCCCACTTCAGAGAGGAAACCTGGAGGCTCAGAGAGGCTGAGTGGGCTGGCTGAGGTTACCCAGCTGGTTACAGAGGGAACCAGGACTCAGAGGGGCCCCACCCTCATCCTGCCTCTACTTCTGAGCTCTTATTCTGTTACCATGGCATCAGCATCATGTGTTTCTCCAGCCCTTTCTGCCTTGAGAGCACTCATCTTATTTAATTTCAGTCCTTTCACCGTCCAGTCAGATGTGGACACCACTTGCATCCGACTGTGTGACCACAGGAAAGAGGCGCTGCTTCTCTGAGCCTCAGTCCTCCCGTCTGTGGGGCAGATACGAACCCGTTGCCCCACAAGCTGCGAGGGGTCTGAAATGCAAAGCAGAGAATCATGCTGTGAACTGCTGAGCATTTTAGAGAACGAAAGAGACCACTGTTCTCATCAGACTCTGTGGGCCTACTAAGGGCTCCTTCCCTAGAAATGCACTCCTTTACATGTGGAGCCAAATAAGTAGCCCAGGTTTTGAATCATAAACTACAGGAAACAAAGTCAATTTGAAAAATGGCTTTTCATTTGTCATGATTTTTTCATTTCCTCCAAGAGAAGGCACACTGTACTAGGCAAAAATCAATGCTTCCCCATAATAACGTGCTTACAAGAGATCCGGGGCAGAAAGCCGCACAGAGATGGGCTGGAGGCTTATCTATAGGACACGTCAGCCACAACAAGAATCTGAAGATCAATACCTTATGGACTTACGTTAAAAATGCACAACTTTTAATCAAAATACAAAACAACAGACTATAAGGTTTTAAGACAAAAACTATGTCTTGCCATTGAAAAAAATGCCTGCAAGCATCCCAAGTTTTTTTTCTTTTAATGTATTCTTCTATCAACCTAAATATTATCATTATCCAAGTATCCTCCATATTCCAAGAACCTAGTCACTCCACCTTCACCCCACCCACAGCACATATATTTTATAACCACTAAAACCAGATCCTATGGCTATGACAGGAAGGAAGGAACAAATGCTTGTTAGGTGCTGGCTACATGCCATGGTCTGTGCAAGCTGCTGGAGAAACAGGGATGCTCAAGCTGGATCATGCGTCAGACCGTAGCCCTCTCGAGCCCCAAATCTTCTCGTGGCACCCCATTTCACTCGGAGTCAAGGCCCCTATGGTGCCCCCCACCTCACGTGACCTGCTTGTAGCGACGTCCACACTCGTGACACCTGCTTTACTATTCAGCCAGGCTGGCCTCTTCACTGCTCCTGTGTGCTTCCCAGGGTTGCTCTAACAAATTGCCACAGTTGAGGGGGTTAAGACAAGATAAACATATTCCCTCACAGGACTAGAAGACAGAAGTCCAAAATCAAACCATTATCAGGGCCGTGTTCTTCCAAGGCTCTGGGGAGAATCTGTTCTATGCCACTCTCTTAGCTGCTGGTGACAGCTGGCGATTCTTGGCACGCCTTGGCTTATAGACATTTCATTTCAATTTCCGCCTCTGCCGTCACATGGCGCCCCTCTCTCTCCGTATGCCTCTGCTCTCTGGGTCTTCTTTCCTCTTCTTACAAGGACACCAGTCACATTGGATCACGAGCACAGTCTCGTGCGGTGCCATCTTAACTAATTATATCTGCAACAACCACACTTCCAAACAAGGTCACATTCACAGATCCTGGGGACGAGGACGTCAACTTATCTTTTGAGGGGACATAATTCAACCCACAACGCATGCCAAGCCCCAGGGCCTTTGCACTTGCTATTCTCTCCATGTTGAAAGCTCTTACCCCAGGTAGCAACAGGGTTCAGTCCTTCATCTACTCCAAGTCTTGGCTGAAATACAGCCTTCTCAGTGAGACTTTTCCTGGTTACACTGTGTAAAACTGCGACCCCCATCACAACACTCTCTGCCTTCTTTTCTTCCGTCTTACTTACCTTCTGACTGTACAATTTACTGATTTGCTTCTCTCTCTCTCCTTTCTAGAGCAGAATGTAAACTCAAGGTGGACAGAGATTTTTCATGCATTTTGTGAAATGTTTCCCCCGTAGCGAGAACTTAAAATCATAACACAAGGTGACGGGGTCTGTAGCGCATAGCACAGGAGGCTGTGGTCGGGCTCCGAGCTGCTGAGAGAAGCGTCAGGGGTGGCTTCCTGGAGGAGGTGTTATCTGAGCAGAGTCAGGAAGAGCGAATGAAATAATCAAGAGCTAAGGCTGGGTGAGATGGGGAGAGCAGATGGGGCTACGCCAGGTGGATCAGCAGTATCCTAACAGAGACTGGAACAATGACAACAACAGCGGCAACAACTACTGATGTCTCCTGGGCACTGATGGGCCAGACATTCTTCTAAGCATCTGTCTTAACTCCCCAAACCTTAATAACCTAGGAGGTAGGTACTTCTACTGGTTTCCTATTGCTGGTGTAACAAATTACCACAAATTCAGTAACTCAAAATAACACAAGAATTCTCTCACTGTTCTGGAGGTCAGAAATCCAAAATAAGTCTCCCTGGGCTAAAAGCAAGGCATTGGCAGGGCTACTTCCCTTCTGGAGGCTCCAAGGAGAGAATCCGTCCCTCGCCTCTCTGCTCCTAGAGGCTGCCTGCTCTCCTTTGTTCACGGCCCCTTCCTCCACCTTCAAAGCTAGCGGCGCGGCATCTTTGCATCTCTCTCTGGCTTCCACTCTCCTTGTCACCTCTCCTTCTCTATTTGAACTTTCTAGTCTCCCTTATAAGGACCCTTGTGATGACACTCAACCCACCCAAATAATTCAAGATAATCTCTCCATCAAGTTCCAGAAAAACATCTATTTCTGCTTTATTGACTATGCCAAAGCCTTTGACTGTGTGGATCACAATAAACTGTGGAAAATTCTGAAGGAGATGGGAATACCAGACCAGCTGACCTGCCTCTTGAGAAACCTGTATGCAGGTCAGGAAGCAACGGTTATAACTGGACATGGAACAACAGACTGGTTCCAAATAGGAAAAGGAGTACGTCAAGGCTGTATATTGTCACCCTGCTTATTCAACTTATATACAGAGTACATCATGAGAAATGCTGGGCTGGAGGAAGCACAAGCTGGAATCAAGATTGCCAGGAGAAATATCAATAACCTCAGATATGCAGATGACACTACCCTTATGGCAGAAAGTGAAGAGGAACTAAAAAGCCTCTTGATGAAAGTAAAAGAGGAGAGTGAAAAAGTTGGCTTAAAGCTCAACATTCAGAAAACTAAGACCATGGCATCTGGTCCCATCACTTCATGGAATATAGATGGGGAGACAGTGGAAACAGTGTCAGACTTTTTTTTTCTGGGCTCCAAAATCACTGCAGATGGTGACTGCAGCCATGAAATTAAAAGACGCTTACTCCTTGGAATGACCGATGCTGAAGCTGAAACTCCAATACTTTGGCCACCTCATGAGAAGAGTTGATTCATTGGAAAAGACCCTGATGCTGGGAGGGATTGGGGGCAGGAGGAGAAGGGGACAACAGAGGATGAGATGGCTGGATGGCATCACCGACTCAATGGACATGTGCTTGAGTAAACTCCGGGAGTTGGTGATGGACAGGGGGGCCTCGTGTGCTGCAATTATGGGGTCGCAAAGAGTCAGACACGACTGAGCAACTGAACTGAACTGAATATCTCCATCTCCAGATCCTCAATTTACTCACATCTGCCAAGTCTCTTCTGCCTTATAAGGTAACATATTCACAGGTCTGAGATTAGAACAGAGACATATTACGGGGCCACGACTCTGCCTACCACAGTCCTCATGCAGTTTTCAGATGGGGACCCTAAGGCTCTGAGTGGTTCTATAACTTCCCAGGCTTCTTGGGGAAGGTGGTGGCTGAGCCAGGATTCAAAGCATAGTCTGACTTGCAGAGGCCATGCCCACCCCCGGACTCCATGAGACAGCTCAGCTGGCACACAGATCTACAAGTAACTCCCCATGGCTGGAGAGCTAGGGATGACGGAGGAACAGCAAGAGCTAACGCGGTCACAGCAGGGCAGGTGAGATGGCAGACCTGTGAACTAAGAAGGAGCTGGACTTCCTCCCTCGGGAAGTGGGGAGCCCCAGCAGGGTGTGGCCTCACTTGCAAACAGCATGGGTGTGTGTGAAGGACAGGCTGGCAGCAGCAAGGCAGGTGCCTACAGGTCTCAGCAGAAATGCACTCACCACAAGGGTGCAGGCAGAGCAGAGGAAGTAAAAGATACCTTCACCTTGATTGTCTCAGCCTGCGATGGTCCAGAGGGAACTCAAACTTTATCCCCACTGGGACATGGGTGTCCTGCCCCCGTTCCATGAAAGGTAGATATGTTGTGGTCAGAATTGTGAAAGAGAAAAACTTCAATTATCCTAATTGTTCAAACACTGTCTTCTAGGAGAAAAGAAATGAAATGTTAAACAAAAAGTGGGTGGGTGGCTGCAACAAAGACGAGAATTAGGGCGGGAGGCAGAGAGTGTGGAAAGAGAGTCTCTGGTGGGGGAGGGACGGGAGGGAGAGGAGCTGCTGGGCAGGTGGCAGGAGTGCCCGGGCTGGGGGCGGGTGGGCCTGAGCAAATGCTCAGATAGTGAAGAGCCCACCAGACCAGGAGCCCGAGTCAAGGGCAGACAGGCTGGCAGCTTGAGCTGACTTACTGCAGGGCCTGGACAAGAACCGCTCTCCCTCCGGGCCTCCGTTTGCTAATGTGTATCAGCGGCTATGAGAGACACGGGGTCAGCCTGATGTTTTCCGGGGTTTTCTGCAACACCCAAACTTTCTCCTGCTGTCCAGCTGGCAGAGCCCCCAGAAGCCCTCCTCCAGCCTCCTGAGGCTGTGCTGGTTGCCTCCCCACCCAGGAAGAATACCCTTGCTGGAACCAGGACGCTGTTGGGAGCCTGAACCTGGGCGAGCACGCACTGCCGGGTAACCTGCAAAGGCCTCAGCTGAGGTCCCTGCAGAAGGCGCTGAAGCCTAGCCTGCATCCTAGTTGCCATGGTGCATGCCCACTTCCAAAAGTACACCCGTGTGCTCTGCACGCACTACCTCTCCTGGCATTCCACTCCACTCACCTAACTCAGGAGAGAAACCCCAGACGGTCAACACCAGCTCAGGACTCCAGATTGTCTGGGAGATACCACCCCACCGATGCCTACACCACCTCCTGTGGTTCCTCTGCCTCCTGCCAATGGCTCCCTGTCCTCAGACCCCATGTGTCCTCAGACCCCAAGTGGCCCAGGCCCCGAGGCGCCGTGCTGAGAGACCATGAGGCAGAGAGAAGGCAGGCTCAGTAAGGAACCACCTCTGCCACTTCCTCCTGGGGTCCTGGGGAAGATCCTGGGCTTTCTCTTCAGGGAACCATGATGCCCCCTTCACCAGGCTGCCAAGAAAGTCAAAAGAGAAGGCAGAACGACTGTCCCGTGCATTGGAAGGCTCTACACAGAGGCAGAGATGGTGAGGATCATTCCTCGTCAACGACTCACGCAGTTATGGGCTCAGAGCCTCTGAATGTCTCAGACAGGCCCAAGACCAATCAAGTCCATACTCCACTGGCCCCACAGCCCATCAGTCTGGAGGAATGCATATATGCAACCATCTCCTTCAATCCTCACAGCAAAGACTGGTTTACACCCATTTCATAGATGAAGAAACCACGGTTCAGAGAGGTTTCAGCGGCTTGCCAAAGAGTACACGATACGTGATGCTTGGCATTCACACCGAGTCCACCTTCCTCCCATGCCTGAGCAGGGACGTGCCATACCCAGGGAAGCCAGGGCTGAGAGAGGACAGTGGAGGGAGCATCCCCGCCAACCAGGGCAGGGCCACTGCAGGCAGTGGGAGCAGCCCAGCCAAGCCCTGGAAATGAACCTGGAAAATGATGCTAAAGAAAAAGAGCCCACTTACAACAGACCACATACAAGGTAATTCCATTTACAGGGACCATCCAGAATAGGAAAATCCATGCAGAAGGCAAGCAGACTAGTAACTGACAGGGGCTCAGGGAACTGGGGTGTGGGGGAGGGAAACAGGGAGTGACTGCCAATGAGTACAGGGTTTCTTCTTAGGATGATGAAAATATTCTTAAATTGATTATGAGAACGGCTGTTCAACAATGTGAATGTGCTAATAATCACTGAATTATATGCTTTAAATGGGTGAATTATATAGTGTGTGAATTCTCTCTCAATAAAGTTATTATTTTTAAAAAGGATATGGAAATGGGTCTGACCTCTGGTTTAGCTTCGCCTCTGGTGAAGTCTTCGTGAGGCAGTTAAGAGCCTGGCTTCAAATCCTGCTCTACTTGCTACCTGAGTGATCTTGAACCAGTTACTTAAGCTTTCTGCATCTGCATTTCCCTAGGCATACAACCGAGGCAATAATACCTCTGAGGATTATGAGATTTAAGTTAAATAATGTAAATACCTGTTCTTAGAAAGGCCTCACTCATTATAATTTCTAGACAATTACTTGTTGCTATTTTTATTACCTGAAGAAATACCAAGCATGAGGGCCTTTAGTCCAATTTGCATATTGTTTGTACAAAGCTGTCTACTCTGTTCTAGCTATCCTGAAGTGACTTAAAATGCTTTCTCTCTGAAGGAAGAGAAACAAGCATTCAGTCAACAAACATTCACTTTTGCTTCGGACTGGAACTTTTCTGGTTTCCCCTGGAGAGCTGAGCCAGCAGAGAAGTTACAAGGAAGCGAGTTGTAAGCTACAACTGAGATCATCTTGCCTTGGGAACAAGGAGGACTTGAAACGTGAACACGCCCCAGTCTGAAATCCCCTTTCTCAAATGAGATGAGACAGATGTGGGGTCTGGCTTCAGGCGGGTTAGCTCAGGCCCTCTTTGGCCAGTTTGTCAGAGGGGCCCCGATTTCAGATGTGCCCGCGATGCTTCGGGCCCACGCTGACTGCAGGCTTCCTCTTTGAATAAGCTGTTGGACACCGGAGGTCAAGCAGCCAACAAGCTGAAACTGGCCTCAGCATCTTCCTTGGCAACCTCACTCCTCCCTGGGAAGGGTACCTGGACCACAGGAATGAAGCCAGCTTCTGGGACCCAGACAGAGGTGCTGGGAAGAATAGTCACAAGGCACCCAAGAAACAGGCGGCCATGTCAAGGGTTTAGGTGCTATGAATGAGACAGAGTTGGAATAAATTATTCCCCAATCTCTTATCCTCTATTCTGGCTACTGCTGCAAGCATCTAGAATGATCACATGGAATATTGCATTCAGAGGCCTCCCTAAGTCGTGCCTGACCATGGGTCTGTTAGTCTCATTGTGAATGCCTTACTAAGAACTGGAGCGGCAGGAGGGGAAAGCTGTTTCATGAAGTAGAGTCTTCCCTGTCACAGGGAGATGACATCCACATGGCACAGATGACAGGTAAACACCCATCAAGGATGTTTTGAAGGGGATGCAGATGCTGGCTGACCATCTGTGAATTCCCATGCCCATCCTCCTTGGTTTCTGAGACTCTCAGCAGTACTGCAAACCGAGGCTCAGCCAGCTACGAAAATCACAAACAGAATGAGCTGGAAGGGACCTCAGAGACCATCTGGTTCAGTCCCTCTATTTCACCAAGGAAAAAATTGACTTTGCAGCTGAGAAGTTAACTTGCCCAAGGTCACTCAAGCTCTTTGGGCAGAGCCTGAAGTCTTAAAATTGGCCTCTTCAATTGGGCCTGAAGTTGGGCATTGGCAGCCCAACTTTTCTGCTAAAAAACTGTTTCAAGACTTTTTGTTTCCATGAATCATAGCCAAATAGCTTTTCATCAGATGAGGATGCTTCTCAAACACAGAGAATTTTCGAAAAATGTAGCTTTCCCTCAGTACCATTAACAAACAGCAATCAGAATAAATGCTTTGAAAAGTTGTAAGATGTGAGATACAAGAATAATGGCTTACATGTGTTTAAAATGATCCCACTTGAATCCAAGAATAAACTTTTAATTTTAGCCCGATTTTACAGATGAGGAGGTTGAAGACCAGGAAAGCTTGAGAGAAGAAAGAACTAGAAGCATAAGCTGACTTCAAACTTAGGACTTTTGCTACCACCCAGGTGTCCTAAAGTGACATGTTATAAAGAGATACACAAATTTTCAAAGGAAGGGGAGCTAATTATCTGGGCTGCCTGCTGGCTATAATCTCCCCCTGAATCGCACTTGCTGAGGCCAGAGCCTTCTCTGAGCATTTGCTGGAGTTTGGCCAGCTCCAGGGCACCTCTGGGCTGCAGAACACTTGAGCTTGCTGTGAAATTGCCCACTTTCGGTAGTAACACCTCTCTTTCTTTCTCTTTTATATAAGAAGTGCATGTAATGCTATTTCAAAGTGTTTCTATTAGCTACACCACTGTACTTGACTTTTCCTCTGAGCAATCACACCTCACTCTCTGCTCTATGTGACCCAAACTGCCCTGAAAATGGAAGTTGCCTTTGCACACACAGCCCTGCCTCCAACGCTTCCTGCCAACCACTACTCAAGATATTTTCCCTGAGACAAAAGGGCAAGGATTTGCTGCATGACAGAGTGTGGGTCCCCCACCAGCCAACTTCTCTTCCCTGCAGCTCTCCCAGCCTTCTCCATGCAGCTTAAGATAACACACACCTTGTAAGAACAGGGCTGAGCTCCTCTCCCCTCGAGCATGGGGAGAGGACTTGTTTGCCAAATCTGAAACTAAGCCTAAGACAAAATCAAGAGTTAATCCCAAATTCTGGGTAAAGAAAGAGATCATTGCTATACACACCTGGTCCTAAACACCAAGAGTTCCTCTAAGCAA
Organism: Cervus canadensis; assembly: GCF_019320065.1. Lineage (NCBI taxonomy): Eukaryota > Metazoa > Chordata > Mammalia > Artiodactyla > Cervidae > Cervus > Cervus canadensis. The sequence goes on along the minus strand of NC_057399.1, from coordinate 9,934,111 downwards.
AGACGAAGTTGAGGTTGATGAGTGAGGCAATTCATCTGTGCTTGATATTTACACTTTTCCAAATGTGTTCCAAAATTATCTGCACTTTAACTTAGAGAAAACAGAGAGTATTCAAGTTTATGCTATTATTTTAATAAAGAATCACAATTTTCACAGGAAAGTCTAGAAGTGATCAGATGATGAGCCTAGGATTTCTGCTTGCTCTTATTCACACCCAAGCTGATTCTAATCATTAAGCTGAGCAAGCACATTTACTGAGAGAAGCTCTGTAAATCACAGGCAATTTTCTTTTCCTCAAGACTAGATCATATAAACCAAACCTGAAAGCAATGGCCATTATTTTCCTTATACCCCTAACGGCTTTAACATCCTCTGTATTCCAACTTTTTAAGTGGATATAGTAGACAATGGTACTCTTGCCTGGAAAATCCCATGGACGGAGGAGCCTGGTGGGCTGCAGTCCATGGGGTCGAGAAGAGTCGGACACGACTGAGCGACTTCACTTTCACTTTTCACTTTCATGCATTGGAGAAGGAAATGGCAACCCACTCCAGTGTTCTTGCCTGGAGAGTCCCAGAGATGGCAGAGCCTGATGGGCTGCCGTCTATGGGGTCGCACAGAGTCAGACACAACTGAAGTGACTTAGCAGCAGCAGCAGCAGTAGACAATGGTGGTTTCCTATCTAAGTATCCATCTTTCTCTCCCCTGATAGACCCTGATCTTCATTTGGGCTCCCTCCTCCCCGACATGCAACAGCCTGCTCTGTGCCTGTGAGATCCTGGGCCATGAGTGGAAACAAATTGTGGCTTAGCCCCTTTTCCTTGATCATGATTGGTGCAGCTGTAGCCAGTTAGAACACACAATGCCTGAAGGAATGTGGTTGGAAAATTTGGGCCAGTGGACTATGAAGAAAAGTTTCCTGTAGTTACAGAACTAGACTCCATTATGACTAGGGTGGGCCTAGGTATTTTTGCTTTCCTAGGCCCCTTCTTCAATAAACAAACAAATGTGAATGTGTGTGTACTAAAAATTACATTTTATGACTGTACTGGTATTTGTTGTTTAGTCACTAAGTTGTGTCGGACTCTTTTGCGACTCCATAGATTGTAGCCCACCAGGCTCCTCTGTCCACGGGATTTCCCAGGCAAGAATACTGGAGTAGGTTGCCATTTCCTTCACCAGGGGATCTTCCCGACTCAGGGACCGAACGCGTGTCTATCTCCTGTATTGGCAGGCAGATTCTTTACCACTGAGACAGCAGGGAAGCCCGTGTACTAGTATAAAGATGAATTATTAATATCACATATCAGTGCATTTTCTCTAACTTCAAAGTTCTTTCTTCTTATTAAAAAAAAAAAAGAAAAAAGCATTTTTGTGGCCTTTTGAAAGTACCATGGGCCCTAGATGTTGTGCCTACTGTATCTTACAGATAAGATGACTCTGTTACAGGCTAAGTTGACCCCAAATATCCCCCTTACTCTGGACTTCTCATTGTGAGCCTATGGACCTCCTTATGGTTTATGCCACTCTGACTGGCTTTTCTATTACTGACAGATGAGAGCATCCAGACATCCTGGAACAAAATACATGAAGGATGGCCAGATGAGAAGCATTGAAAGGTGGTAGATGAGCCCAAGTCGGAAATCAGACGTTGGCTTAAATCCCCATAACACTAATCTTTCTGGGTCTCAATTTTTGCATCTGTAAAATTATGACATTATGTCAGGCGGACCTGCAGAAATTGGGCAACAGGTAATGGGCACAATGATGAACTATGAACTATGAACTGATGAACTATGGACAGAGATTTGTGACATTGTACAGGAGACAGGAATCAAGACCATCCCCAAGAAAAAGAAATGCAAAAAAGCAAAATGGTTGTCTGAGGAGGCCTTACAAATAGCTGTGAAAAGAAGAGAAGCAAAAAGCAAAGGAGAAAAGGAAAGATATTCCCATTTGAATGCAGAGTTCCAAAGAATAGCAAGGAGAGATAAGAAAGCCTTCCTCAGTGATCAATGCAAAGAAATAGAGGAAAACAATAGAATGGGAAAGACTAGAGATGTCTTCAAGAAAATCAGAGATACGAAGGGGATATTTCATGCAAAGATGGACTCAATAAAGGACAGAAATGGTATGGACCTAACAGAAGCAGAAGATATTAAGAAGAGGTGGCAAGAATACACAGAAGAACTGTACAAAAAAGATCTTCATGACCCAGATAATCACGATGGTGTCATCACTCACACTCACCTAGAGCCAGACATCCTGGAATGTGAAGTCAAGTGGGCCTTAGAAAGTATCACTATGAACAAAGCTAGTGGATGTGATGGAATTCCAGTTGAGCTACTCTAAATCCTGAAAGATGATGCTGTGAAAGTGCTGCACTCAATATGCCAGCAAATTTGGAAAACTCAGCAGTGGCCACAGGACTGGAAAAGGTCCGTTTTCATTCCAATCCCTAAGAAAGGCAATGCCAAGGAATGCTCAAACTACCGCACAATTGCACTCATCTCACACGCTAGTAAAGTAATGCTTAAAATTCTCCAAGTCAGTCTTCAGCAACACGTGAACCGTGAACTTCCAGATGTTCAAGCTGGTTTTAGAAAAGGCAGAGGAACCAGAGATCAAATTGCCAACATCCGCTGGATCATCGAAAAAGCAAGAGAGTTCCAAAAAAACATCTATTTCTGCTTTATTGACTATGCCAAAGCCTTTGACTGTGTGGATCACAATAAACTGTGGAAAATTCTTCGAGATGGGAATACCAGACCACATGACCTGCCTCTTGAGAAACCTGTATGCAGGTCAAGAAGCAACAGTTAGAACTGGACATGGAACAACAGACTAGGTCCAAATAGGAAAAGGAGTACGTCAAGACTGTATATTGTCACCGTGCTTATTTAACTTATATGCAGAGTACATCATGAAAAACGCTGGGCTGGCAGAAGCACAAGCTGGAATCAAGATTGCCAGGAGAAATATCAATAACCTCAGATATGCAGATGACACCACCCTTATGGCAGAAAGTGAAGAAGAACTAAAGAGTCTCTTGATGAAAGTGAAAGAGTAAGTGAAAAAACTGGCTTAAAACTCAACATTCAGAAAACTAAGATCATGGCATCCAGTCCCATCACTTCATGGCAAATAGATGGGGAAACAGTGGAAACAGTGGCAGACTTTATTTTTTGGGCTCCAAAATCACTGCAGATGGTGACTGCAGTCATGAAATTAAAAGATCTTGCTCTTTGGAAAGGAAAGTTATGACCAACCTAGATAACATATTAAAAAAGCAGAGACATTATTTTCCATCTAGTCAAGGCTATGGTTTTTTCAGTAGTCATGTATGAATGTGAGAGTTGGACTATAAAGAAAGCTGAGTGCCGAAGAATTGATGCTTTTGAACTGTGGTGTTGGAGAAGACGCTTGAGAGTCCCTTGGACTGCAAGGAGATCCAACCAGTCCATCCTAAAGGAGATCAGTCCTGGGTGTTCATTGGAAGGACTGACGTTGAAGCGGAAACTCCAATACTTTGGCCACCTGATGCGAAGAGCTGGCTCATTGGAAAAGACCATGATGCTGGGAGGGACTGGGGGCAGGAGGAGAAGGGGACGACAGAGGATGAGATGGCTGGATGGCATCACCAACTCAATGGACATGGGTTTGGGTAGACTCTGGGAGTTGGTGATGGACAGGGAGGCCTGGCGTGCTGCGGTTCACAGGGTCACAAAGCGTCGGACACGATGGAGCGACTGAACTGAACTGAACAGGCAGAATTATCAGGTGCTTCAGGAGTTTGAGTAGCGCCTCAGTGACTGGCTGGTGTAGGAAAGACTCAATTTCCACTTCCTCTTGTGTTTTGTTTCTTTAACTCAGTAGCAACAGGTTCAGAGAAATGATCCAAAGAAAAACAGCAAAAGGAGGAAAGAGAAACAAAGGGAATTTATTTGGGAAGTCAAGAGACTATTGGGAATTGGGAAACTAAATTGAGAAACTAAAGTCAGCAAGAACCACACAATAAAGGCAAAGAGTCAGTGAAGGAAGTAGGACCTTGGGGTCCTGGCCCATGTCTACTGTTAACTCACAGCAAGCCCCTGGGAAGTCCTTTTGTCTCCTGGGCCTCAAGTCTCCCTTTGTTAAAGAAAAGAAAAAGAGAAGAACGCCTTTCTCAAGTGCTCACTAGCCCTATTTGGTTAGTGGCTACCATTCTAGAAACTGCAGATATACAACAATTGCATCATCACAAAAATTTCCTTCGTACAGCACTGCCGTAAAGTACATAAACCATTGTTAGATACTATGTTAATATAAAAACTGGGCTTCCCAGGTGGCAGTACTGGTAAAGAACCGGCCTGTTAATGCAGGAGACACGAGAGACACGGGTTCAATCCCTGGGTCAGGAGGATTCCCTTGGGGAAGGAAATGACAACGCACTCCAGCACTCTTGCCTGGAAAATCCCACGGGGAGAGGAGACCAGTGGGTTACAGTCCATGCGGCCACAAAGAGCCGCACGACTGAGCACACTTAATTTTTAATAAATAAATAATATAAAAACTACCGGTGATAGATGAGGGGATTCACAAATACCTCATGAACTTCCCTGGTGCTTACACACGTAAGGAAAAAGAAACACCGGGCAAGGAGTCCAGGAATCTGGGTTCAAGGCTTGACTCCCACTTCCGGGCTGTGCGACCCCGGAAGAGACACCTTACCTTTCTAAGCCTCAGCTTCCTCGTGTGTGAAATGAGAAAAGCAATAGTTTCTATCTTGTAGGGGCACTGCTCTGATCACAATAGCTAATACATGAATTCAACGAATATTTATTGTGTCTGCTATGTGCCAATAACTATCCTACACACTGGAGATAAACAGGTAATGGAACAGACAGATATCCCTGCCCCCAGGAAGCTGACATTCTAACATTAGATTTCGGCAAATGCGAGCTGTCAATCCTGATAATCACACAGCAGAACTCTGATTCATATTGTCATTGTTACTGTCAGTGTCATCATCACTGACGGAGACTCATCTCTCAAGCGGTAAGAATGTAATTTCAATTTTAAAATATTGGGCCCTCTAACTCCTCTCGCTCCCCAACACAGAGCTCAACTAAAAATCCTTTAAACTTGTGCGCTGCGATGGGTTACATCATAAAACCAAAGACTTCCCTGTGACATCTGAATCCAATTCAAGAAAAAAAACCTGACTTCAGCAGCTTTTAGTCCAGACTTTAGAAAAAAATTAATTATGCATGCATTCAACTAGCAATGAGCAAACTTGATAATTTAAGCAGTTTAGCAATTGGATTGAAATTTTACAGCTAATTTAAAGTACTCCACACTACTGACTTCAGACTTGAGGTTACAAAGCTGAATTAGCCTGGACAAGAGCAATTACTCAGCACTTTCTGTGCACGTGGCCTTGACTGACTTTTAGGCAGAATGAAGTGACTGCTCACATCCAACCACCGTCAGCTGGATGTGCACGTGCCACACGGACCTTGTGTCTGTGCTCTCAGAAGCAAGGCTGGGTCTTATTTATCCTTGTCGCCCCAGCCTGACAAAAGTCACCGCACACTCCATGAATTAATGAATTAATTAATAAGTATGAACGAATTAATTCATATTAATGAATTAATAAGTAAGTCTTAGTAGAAGGGTCACAGTGATAAATTTACTGCTGTGTAACTTTAGGCAAGCTCCTTAACCTCTCTGAACCTGTTTCTTTATCTGCAAAAGAGAAATAATAACAACACCTTCAAGATAGTGGTGAAAAAATAGAGATGATGTATATACAGCATCTGGCACATAGCAGGTACTAAATGTCAGTGTGGCCATTTGAAAACACGGCACCAAAACTCGTAGACATATCTCCCTTTAGAGGAAGACTGTGTGTCTCCGTCCCCGCCTCTCAAATTTGAGAAGACTTGTGAGTGTTCTGGTCACAAAGTATGGTAAGAGTGAGGCTACATGACCTGTAAGATGGGGTCATAAAGGCCATGCAGCTGTGATCTGCTGCTCCTGAGACATGCACTCAGGGTTTCTTCCTGGGCTCTCGGGAGGCTCCATCTCAAAGCCCGGCCACTTGCTGGGAGAAACCAAACCACACGGAGACACCGTGTGCTGGGCCTCTGACAGTCTCAGCTAAGCTCAGACGTCAAGTCTTCCCAAACCACAGGGCAGGACAAGCCATCCCTGCGACTTCCTGCCCCACGAGGCCCCTGAGCATCATAAAGTGATGGAAGGACGGCTGTCCCACCCCCAGGTTCGGGACGTTCTGCGCTGACTGGTAAGCAATTGGAACACCCAGTTGGTGTCGCTCACTCACTCAGCACCCCCCGTGGCCTCTGTGTGTGAAGCAACGCGGCGCACTCCGCAGTCTCAGAAAGTGCACGTGCTAGTGGAGAAACACAACTGTACGCAGCTGGGGGTGTGCTGGTCAAGGTCTCATAAACACCTGAGTGTAGGGGACAGCCTGGTTAGAGGCAGTGGACGGTTTCCGCCTTGTGAATACTTCCATCATTGCCCATATCAAGCTACCAACTTGGAGTCAGCCAGCTTCAAACATTCCCAACAAGTTACCTTGAGCTCTTTTGAGCCAGTGCAAGTCAGTTCCAGATGCCACTTGTCAGAAGACCTCAGTGTGGGAAACTAGATCTGAAAGAGACACATGCACCCCAGTGTTCATCGCAGCACTGTTTATAATTGCCAGGACATGGAAGCAACCTAGATGCCCATCAGCAGACGAATGGATAAGGAAGCTGTGGTACATATACACCATGGAATATTACTCAGCCATTAAAAAGAATTCATTTGAATCAGTTCTAATGAGATGGATGAAACTGGAGCCCATTATGCAGAGTGAAGTAAGCCAGAAGGATAAACACCAATACAGTATACTAACGCATATATATGGAATTTAAAAAGATGGTAACGATAACCGAATATGCAAAACAGAAAAAGAGACACAGATGTACAGAACAGACTTTGGACTCCGTGGGAGAAGGTGAGGGTGGAATGTTCTGAGAGAACAGCACCGAAACAAGTATACTATCAAGGGTGAAACAGATCACCAGCCCAGGTTGGATGCATGAGACAAGTGCTCAGGGCTGGTGCACTGGGAAGACCCAGAGAGATGGGATGGGGAGGGAGGTGGGAGGGGGAATCGGGATGGGGAACACATGTAAATCCATGGCTGATTAATGTCAATGTATGGCAAAAACCACTACAATATTGTAATTAGCCTCCAACTAATAAAAATAAATGGGAGAAAAAAGAAAAAGAAAACAACAAAATATTAAAAAAAAAAAAAAAGAAGAAGAAGACCTCAGTGTGGGGTCCTCCTCCTCACCACAAAAGGGCAGCAAAAATGCCAGGGGCAAAGGAGAGATTTTGGGGATGAGGTGATGCAAGCCATCTAAGTCCCGAACTCCCAATACAGTCTCCAAGGAACAGTAAGGAACAAGAAGAACACATAATAAGCACACCTTTAACAAGATAGAAGATGCAGATTCCCCAAACCTCAAATTACCTAGAAGTGGAAAAGCAAAGTCAAAATCTCAGTGAGAGCAAGTGCCGAGAACTGCAGTTTGGGGAAAACTGTAGAGGGGAGAGGAGCCGGTAGCAGGCAGATGGTTTTAAAGCTCATCTAAAACCATCCTAGAACAAGAAAGACCCTGGAAATAAACATCAGTGGGTCCAATCACCAACTACAGGGAATGGCTCTGTAAGGAGGAGAGGTAAGGAGATGGTCTTTCCCAGGTGATGCCTCGGGGAGGGGGAGAAGAGGATCAAGGAAAACAGAGGTGCCATGGAAGTCTCAACAAAGAGGAACAGAAACAAGGGGAGAGTCTAGAACCTGGCAAGGCAAAGAAAATCAAAGAAAGTGCAATCCCCCCCTCGCCTCTTCCTCAAAAGAAAAAAGACGTCAGAGATGGTGACTGAGTCTTCCCAGGGCCAACACTGTCGCATCTGTAAAAGGAAGCTGGGTCCCAATCTAAACGTGTATGAGTCCATGTCTTAAATATCCTTATAGGAAATCGAGGCTTCCTCCCAATCTGCATTTGTGTTAGTTTCCCCAAGAGCAGAGCTTGCCTGACAGTAGAGAAGCCAGCCATCCTGCAAGGGAGCCAAGAGGCAAGACAGACAAGAAGAAAACGTGGATGCAGGGCAAGCTGTTGAGCCAGTCATTGCTGTGGGTAACTGAGGGACTGGCAGGAATGCCTCTCCAAACCAGCCCTCAGGAGGAGGAGGCCAAGGCATCCAGCCTGTGTTGGTCTAATTCCTCGGAGAAGCAGACGCCAAGGCAGGATTAGATGAGAAAGATTGTCACAGGGGGAAGGATTCAGAGAGAGAATGGGGCTGGGAGAGCAGGAGGCCACAGTGTCTGTCTGACCCCAGGAGCAGGACAGAGAACACTCGGGAAGGGCGGACAGTGGCAATGCAGTCCGAGGGGTGCCCAGCAAGGCCGATGGGGAGCCTTTGAACCCACGGTGTCATCAGAGGAGACCTGTGTCTCCCGTGACTGGGTCTGATCTAGAGTCCCTGCTCAGCTCAGTGCTGGCTGAGAGCAGTCCCTGGGAAGCCTGGTCCCCACACACAAGTGGTGACAGATTTCAGAAGGCAGCAGCTGAAGTTGTGGTGAATCTGTCTGCCACCCATGGGTATGGCTGAGGTGCCTTTTCAGAGCTGCCATATGTGGCCGAGTGGCCTAGAGACAGGGACCCAGAGAAGGTCAGTGGGGCCTTTAGGGGGGACCCCATCAGCATGCAGGAGACACAGATGACCTCAGGGGTGATCGGGAGATGGGCAAAGAGCCTCAGCGTACCTCCCAGCTGGGTTCCCCTGATGTGGCCCCTTGATAGAAACATCATTCCCATTACTCCAGTCTATCCATGTGAAGGCCTAACCAACAAGAATATGGTTCTTCCTGGGGCAGGGCATTAGAAGGTGAGCACATTCCTGGTGGAATGTTTTACACACATTTTTTGTGGGTGAAGTAGTGTTCCCCCAAATTCACATCTACCTGGACACTCAGCATCTGGCCTTATTGGGAAATAGGGTCTCTGCAGATGTAATCAGTGAAGGATCTTGAGGTGAGACCACCCTGGGTTTGGAGCGGGCCCTAAGTCCAGGGTCTGGTGTCCTTCTCTATGTCTGAGAGAAGACAGGGAGAGATACACAAGGAAGAAGGCCATGTGAAGGTGAAGGCAGAAATGGGAGGGGTGCTGCCGCAAGCCCAAGAACGTGAGGAGCCATCAGAGAAGGCGAGGAAGGATTCTGCCCGAGAGCCTTCAGGGAGAGCACGGCGCTGCTGCCGCCTTAACTCTGGATTTCCGGCCCCCAGAAAAGTGAAAAAAGCAAATTTCTGTTGCTTCAGGCCACCCAGGCAGTGGCCTTTGTTATGGCAACCTTGGAATACTAAGAGACTAACAAAGTATTGTTAGTAAATATAAAATGATAATAAACTAATAATTTATGCCCATCAAAAGTGTAGACATCCGGTGATTCCTGACACTGGAATGTATGACAGCCAAGCCTCTCAGCCTCTATCAAACCTCTGAGCAGAGTTCAGTCAAATTCTGCTCGAACACCCCTCAAGTGATGGGAAGCCTCTTGGCTTCTGGCAACTTTGACCGTCAAAGCCCTTCCTATTACTGACCTAAAATATCTGCCTCCCTGTGATCCCCTAACTTTCGATCTAACCTTGGTCTATGACACCCAGCCTGTTTCTGAGAGTACATCTCCTGCTAAATCTTCCTGGAAGCCACTGGGCCCCAGCTCCTTTAAGGAATAACGTAACTTACTCGAAATACAACAATGAACCGGAATATGCAAATTATCTTATCAGCTGTACTCTATAAAGACAATCTTTCCCTGATTAGCATACTGCTCTGTCTCTATTTTCATCAAAGATTCACAGAAATGGCACGTTCAGAGCTTAGAGCAACCACGGGGCATTTTGGGACAGCCACTGAGGCTGGGAGGCCACACCAGGGAAAGTGTCGGAGGTGAGAAGTGGCGGGGTGGTCCCTGCATTCCACACACGTCTAGAGAGTGACCCTGCCGAGGGAGAGAATGAGAGAGACCGCCACCCAGTTAATTCCCAGAACAACAGTGTGGGAGACAGAGCCAGGAATACTATCTGGAACTCATGACACAACTCAGTGAACTGTCCTACTCTAGCTCAGACAAAGCAAAGGGCGGGAGGTGTGACTGCCTCCCGAGGTGGAATCAGGGAAGGCTTCCAGAAGGAGGCATCTGTAGGTTGAGCCTTTAAGTCAAATGTGACGAGACATCTCTGATGGTCCAGGGGTTAAGAATCCGCCTGCCAATGCAGGGGACGTGGGTTCGACCCCTGGTCTGGGATGATTCCACATGCCATGGGGCAAGTGAGCCCGGGGTACCACATTACTGAGCCTGCCCCGGAGCCTGTGAGCTGAGAGAAGCCGATGCAATGAGAAGCTGTGCACCGCAACTAGAGAAAGCCCTCAGAGAGCAACAAAGTCCCAGCACAGCCAAAAAATAAATAATTTCTTATTTAAAGCAACAGACCAGGCAGAAGGAACTGCCCAAGGAAAGGCAAGGCAATGTGGACCTTCACGCCATGCTGGGGGAATGCAGACCGCCTTAGTGTGGCCAGAGCAGGTACAGGAGTGTTTGCAGGAGGAAGACAAGAAAGCAGAACAGGAAGTAAAAGATGGTCTCTCTAGACCGGGGAAAGGTTGCCTCTCTTTAGCTCCTTTTGCCCATGAAGCTGAGTATTTAATGGTGGTTCTTAGCCTCCAGCGTGCATGAGAAATCACGCGTGTGCTTAACGTGCAGACTGCAGCCTCCACCACATGCCCAGCACACCACCACTAGCTCCCCAGCTCCCTTGCACATCCCACCATACCCCTCATTTTGATTCTGTGTGTTATAGAGCCTGCGTTTCTGCATCATAGATATGCTCCAGCAATGACTGCAAGAAGGAGGTGGCAAACCTCACCAAGGAAGCAGGCCTGTGCTCCCCACCTTTCTTCATCGTGACAAATGATGTGGGTGGCATGACAACATATTAGGTTACGCCAGAAATTCCGGCAATTTAAGTTCATGTGAAAAGACGCACTGGGGAGAGAAAACCAATTTCAATTCTCCATCAAGGTACTTGGCGAAAACAAAAGGCCAAGACTTTATCAGAAATTACCTCCGTGGCCAGAGAAATGAATCGTGGGGCTGCCCAACCCTTCTCCGGACTCTGAGGGTCGCCTGTAACTTGCAAAGGCAGGCCCTCAGGTTGTTTCACACTGAGCAGAGGGTTCAACCCCAAGAGCTTTCAGGAAATTGAAGCACACTCTTGGAGAGCAGTCAGTCCCTCACAGAGGAGCGATGGGGATTTAAGCACACAGATTCATTTGGTTTTTGAAAAGCAAAAAAGAATTTCAGGAGCAAAGCATCTCAGGGGTGAAAGATCCTTTGGGTCAATGTCTCCTGTAAGTCAGAGTCCCAGGCCCTCTACTGGAGACTCTGTTTCAGTGGGTCTGGAGTGAGGTTCCGGGAAGCTGCTGGTGAGAGACGTGTGGAAACATTGATCTAGCTTGCTGGGCCTCCGCTTACACACCTCCAAGGACAGGGAGTTCCTTCCCTTCGAGGGAGACCCATCCCAATTTTGAAGAGCTGTGACCATTAAAAACGTCCAACAGACATTACTGAGCTGAAACTTTCCTCCAGCGCCAAGTCCCCTAAGCTTGGGTCTCTGCACTGACTCTGAGTAAGTTCAATCTCCCTGCCACAGGCAGCCTGGTACAAAGGTGAGCTCCACACACAAGGCCTAACCCAGCGGCTCTGCACTCACCAACTGTGGGAAAGGAAGGTGCATCTAGCGGCTTGGAGAGCCTTCCCCTCCCCCATTTTTCCGGCATCCCCCCCTCACTCCTATTTCCAAAGGGAAAGGTGGGAGTAATGGCTTTCATGAACATAACTAATAATCGTAGGCTTGTGGTCAGCAGAAATAATGGTCCCCCAAGAACGCATGCATCCTAATATCCGGAATCTGTGACGGCGCTGCATGACAAAGGAGAATCAAGCAACAGACGACATTCAGGTTGCTAATCAGCTGACCTTGAAATAGGCAGAGTATCCTGGGTCACCTGGGTGGACCCACTCTAATTACAAGGGTCCTTAAAAGTGGGCATTCTGGCATCCCTGGTACTCAGATGGTAAAGAATCCACCTGCAATGCAGAAGACCTGGATTTGATCCCTGGGTCACAAAGATCCCCTGGAGGCAGGCATGGCAACCCACTCCAGGAATCGTGCTGGAGAGTCCCGTGGACAGAGGATGGAGTGGACAGAGTCAGACACAACTGGGCGATTCACACTTTGTGGGAGAGGAAGGCAGAGAAGTGAACATCAGAGCCGTGCAGCCTGAGACGCGAGTGCCCGTCACGACCTTAGGACAGACCAGGAGCCAAGCAAGAGCCTGCAGTCTCCATGAGATTCCCCCTCTGATCTTCCCGAATGCAACACTGCTGACAACATCTTGACTTTATCCCACCAAGACCCTGTCGTATCTCCTACCTCCAGAACTATGAGATAATAAGTCTGTGTTGTTAAAAGCCAAATTAGTGGTGACTTGTAACAGCCATAACAGAAATCGAATACACTTATTATACGCTAGATGGGAAGCATCACATACAAACAAAGCTAGTGGATGTGATGGAATCCCAGTTGAGCTATTTCAAATCCTAAAAGATGATGCCAGGAAAGTGCTGCACTCAATATGCCAGCAAATTTGGAAAACTCAGCAGTGGCCACAGGACTGGAAAAGGTCCGTTTTCATTCCAATCCCAAAGAAAGGCAATGCCAAAGAATGCTCAAACTACCGCACAATTGCACTCATCTCACATGCTAGTAAAGTAATGCTCAAAATTCTCCAAGTCAGGCTTCAGCAACACGTGAACCGTGAACTTCCAGATGTTCAAGCTGGTTTTAGAAAAGGCAGAGGAATCAGAGATCAAACTGCCAACATCCGCTGGATCATCAAAAAAGCAAGAGAGTTCCAGAAAAACATCTATTTCTGCTTTATTGACTATGCCAAAGCCTTTGACTGTGAGGATCACAGCAAACTGTGGAAAATTCTTCGAGATGGGAATACCAAACCACCTGACCTGCCTCCTTCAAAACCTGTATACAGGTCAAGAAGCAACATTTAGAACCGGACATGGAACAACAGACTGGTTCCAAATTGGGAAAGGAATACATCAAGGCTGTATATTATCACCCTGCTTATTCAAGTTCTATGCAGAGTACATCATGAGAAATGCCAAGCTGGATGAAGCACAAGCTGGAATCAAGATTGCTGGGAGAAATATCAATAACCTCAGATATGCAGATGACACCACCCTTATGGCAGAAAGCAAAGAGGAACTAAAGAGCCTCTTGATGAAAGTGAAAGAGGAAAATGAAAAAGTTGGCTTAAAACTCAACATCCAGAAAACTAAGATCATGGCATCCAGCCCTATCACTTCATGGCAAATAGATGGGGAAACAATGGAAACAGTGGCAGACTTTATTTTGGGGGGCTCCAAAATCACTGCAGATGGTCACTGCAGCCATGAAATTAAAAGACACTTGATACAAAGAGAAAAATAAATAAATAAAGACACTTGCTCTTTGGAACAAAAGCTATGACCAACCCAGACAGCATATTAAAAAGCAAAGACATTACTTTTCTGACAAAAACCCGTCTAGTCAAAGCTATGGTTTTTCCAGTAGTCATGTATAGATGTGAGAGTTGGACTATAAAGAAAGCTGAGTGCCGAAGAATTGATGCTTTTGAACTGTGGTGTTGGAGAAGACGCTTGAGAGTCTCTTGGACTGCAAGGAGATCCAACCAGTCCATCCTAAAGGAAATCAGTCCTGAATATTCATTGGAAGGACTGATACTGAAGCTGAAACTCCAATACTTTGGCCACCTGATGCGAAGAACTGATTCACTAGAAAAGACCCTGATGCTGGGAAAGATTGAAGGCAGGAGGAAAAAGGGACGACAGAGGATGAGATGGTTGGATGGCATCACCGACTCAATGGACATGATTTTGAGCAAGCTCCGGGAGTTGGTGATGAACAGGGAAACCTGGCATGCTGCAGTCCATGGGGGTCACAAAGAGTTGGACATGAATGAGCAACTGAACAGAACTGAACTAGGTCGTATACCTGAATATCTCATTTAATAACAAAACATTCAGAGGATAGATATTATTATTACTATTCCTGTTTGTCATATGAGTAAACCAAGGCTTATATAACCTATAAATAATCTGCCAGGGGTCACACAGACAGAAGTGGTACAGTCTGGATCCACACCCAGGTCTGTCTTCCCAAATCCCTTTGAAGAAAGTGAGGAAAAAAACAGGAGGTAAAAATAGGAGTACAAAATGGGAACAAAGAGATGAAAAGACCTGGAAAGAGACCTAGAACAAAATACATAACTCTGCAGTTATCCAATGAGTGTTCTAGATTAATGAGAAATGTTTGCTGTCTAATTCTAATCACTGACTCAAAACGTCTGAGGTCGCGTGCACTTAGAGATAATCGAGTTCAAACCCTCCAGGTTAAAGCTGGAGAAGACCTGGAGAAGGAAGCGACTTGTCCAGGGGAGCAGAGAGCCTGGTGGGGATAGGCAGGAACCAGGGCCCCATTCCCACGCAGGGCTGGTTCTTCCTCTCCCCTTGCCCTGTACTTCCTTTCTTCCTTCCAAAAGACTGTGTGCTGACCCACAGGCAGTGAAGGTGAGTGTGTGGCTCTGCCCGGAGCACAGTGATGGAGAACGCTGGGAGCCCCGTGCCTAAGACATCTCAAGAGAGCGTCCTCTCCAGCAGGGCCTCTTGCTCCGAGACATCCAGCAACCACCACAGAAACAGGTCCTATTTGCCCAAAGTGTCCACTGAGCATGCAGATGCCTGTCACTCACTGCCTTGCGTGGCTGGGGTAACCTGGACCGCCACACCCATGGACGTGACAGCTGCCAGGAGCCTGGCATTGCCTTGGGATGGACAGGACCACTGGGTCCCGCCCCCCCTCCAGGAAAAGAGAAACTGCATGCCTTGTAGTGACACACTTTTCCTACAAACACAACTTAATTAACCTGGCATAAATTTCAGCCTCATATCGAATCATCATCTCTCTCACACATGCATATGCAGAAGAAAAAGTTTCAAAGACAAGACCCACTTATGATGGGCCAAGAAAATCCTGGTTTCCCACATTCCCACTCACCCTCTCCCTGGACCCAGGAGCCCCTTCCTGAGATTTAGCTGCCCACTCAGTGCCAGCCTCTCCCTGCCAGCTGCTCCCTCTGAGAGTCTCATACCTTAGCACACATAGGAATCGCCTGGCGGCCTTGTAAAATGCAGGCTCCTGGGCTCCCTCCACACCCCTCCACCTCTGCACAGACAGAGAATCTGAATCAGTAGGTCTGGGATGGGACCCAAGGATCTGTGTTGTAACTGACATATACACATACCATATACAATACACATAACACACACACAAACACCATGCCTACTACCCCCACACACCATGCACGCGCGCACACACACACATGCCATGCCCCCCACTCCCACACACCACATGTCACGCACACACACCATACCCCTACACACACAGGTAATTCTGACTGGAGGACTGCTTACAGATTCATACAACACCAACCGAGTTACTGCAGGACAAACCGTCCAGTGTAAATAAAGCCACAAGCATGCAACTGCCACATCACTGGTGTTCAAAAAGTTATTTCTCCTTCCTGCCTCTATCTTTGTTCCTGAAGATTTTTGCACCAGTTTTAATAAGGCAGACATTCCATTCTGCCTTCACTTTAGTTGAGCTACTTTTATACGTAGTATCTTTGCGTTTCTCTGTCTGGTTCCCCAGTAAGACTATGAGGAGGGAGGGACCAAATTAGCATCCTCAGCATCCAGTGGGCCCCTGGCTAGGTAAGCGTTGTGAATGAACGGCTAGAACGCAGTACCAGCCCCCCGCCCTCCAAGCTGCTCCATCTGAATCCTGCAGTAAGTAGGTTGAGGGGCTGGGGGGAGCCAGAGGGCCTCACCCAAGGGGAGAGAGGGGTGCTGTGTAGAGTGAAATTCATCAGGAAGCAAGGCGGCTGCAGCACGATTCCTTCCCACTTACGACAGCCCTGGGAACAGTTCTGCTCCCTGGATGCATTAAGCACAAGCTGCTTGACCAGTCAACAAGTTCTTTATGACGTTTCCAGACTCGCAGACCGGAATAACATTAATGAAACTTTCATGCCCTGATAAATAGTTCATCGGGAACCAAGGCAGGCGCTGGCCCCGCCCTCCTCCACTGAGCCTCCTGGAGCCCCCAGCGTCTCTTTCTTCCTTTCCTTGGTCTTCAGGCCCAACTAGGCACTAAGGCCAGGTGCCTTCACCAGGGAATGGCTCCCGCCTCTCCACCCCCTCCCCAGCTCTAAGCAGACCCTGGGGCATCTCAGCTGGACCACAAGGCAGGCTCCTCACAGGTCTCCTGGCTTCTTCAGCCCCTCCCCTACACCGTCATCATAAGCTTGCTGAAGCTCACCTTTACTGAGAACCCGCAGTGGCTCCCACCACTCTCAACCAAGCGCAGATGTTTCAGCCTGACATTCAAGCGCCTCTGAGGGCTCATCTAACCTAACGTTCTCCCCTATCACCCGTACTCTGCTTCTTACCCCACTGCCTCTAGTCCAGTGTTTTTTAAACTGCATATCCCACTTTATAAGTGAGACACCAAATTGATCTAGCAGGTCCTGACCAGGAATTTTTCTTAAAATAGAACAGAATAAGAAATGCCAGACTGCATCGCACACAGGAAGCTTTCGTTTCATGAAAATTCTGTTTTAGATATGTCTATGAGTGTGTGTGCGTGTGTAGGTGTAGGTGTACTGTATCACGCTATAAAATGCACATCTTACTATGGATCACAGTCAAAAAGATTTGAGAAGTGCTGTTTGGGCCAAACTGAATCCACTGTCTCTCTTCTATGTTCTGTGCACTCTGTTCCATCTCCAACTTCCCCTCGCGTGATTCCTGCGTTGTTTCTACCTTCCCTCCACCCTAATCACCTCCCTCCCTCGGGTGGCTCAGTGGGTAAAGAATCCACCTGCCAATGAAGAAGACACAGGAGAGGCGGGTTTGACCCCTGGGTTGGGAAGATCCCCTGGGAGAAGGAAATGGCAGCCCACTCCAGTATTCTTGCCTGGAGAATCCCATGGACAGAGGAGCGGGCAGGTTACAGTCCATGGGGTCACAAAGAGTCAGACACGACTGAGGCAACTGAGCATGCATAAACATCCAAGTCTTACTTATTCTTCCAGGCTGTCTTAGCTGCTTTCTCCAGAAGCAGACTCTGGAATGAGGATGTTTATTTGAGAGATGACCCAAAAAAACACCAGTAAGGAAAAGCAGAAGTGAAACAGAAGGGGAGTTGGAATCCAGAGCGCTCTGTCGAGCAGGTTCCTGCCGCGGGTGACTGGACTCAGTCCACTGGGGACTTTGGGGTCAAGGGAGCTGGGATAAACATCCACCTACTAGTGCAAGATCCCGGCAGGCGGTCAGGGCGGCATGGCGGTGGGGCATGGTGAGTGCCCAGAGGCTAGCAGTGGGGCAGCGACAGTGACAGAGAAAGGTCATTTCCAACAGGAAATCCCCGCTTAGGCTCTGCCCATCACACACACATAGACACACACACATAGACACACACACACACACACACACAGGCATCACAGTTCCACGTGTGTAGCAGACTTTCCTCCCTCTGTCTCTGTTCCTGAAATTTGCTGATATAAAGATTTTAATAGAGCAAAAATGTCATTCTGCCTTTATTTTAGTTGGGACCCCTCTTGATGTTTCTGTGTCTGCTTCCCCCAATAAGACTGTGAGCTCCTTAGGGAGAGGGAAAGAATGAGCTCAATGCCCATGCCTTCCTCTTCCTGGAAACACAGCCTGTATTTTCCATGGGCTTTCCACCCTTCCTCTGCTCTCAGCTCACGTGAGCCAACCGTATCCCCACAGCCATAGTGCCAGGGGCAGAGATGGGCGCTGACCCCAACAGGTCCACTGAGGCTCAATCTGGGGGCCTCTGTCTCCTCTGTTAGCAAAATGAATCTGTTTTTTTTTTTTCCTGGTGTTGCTGAGAGCAGCTGGCTGCTGTCTTCCCACCAAGAGGAGAAAAGCTACAAGACAACGCAGCCAACACAGAATCAGAAAGGGACGGGAGAGAAGAACCAAGTCCGGGAGTGATTCCGTTCCCACCCAACTGCTTCCGTCTCTCCCCTGAAGTCAGCTTGATCTGAGTTCCTGTCACCTGTGACCCCAAATCCCACCTGATGCAGCCTGCCTTCCACCCCTCGCTGCACCGTCACCTTGAGAAGAGAGCACATGACCCGCGGCACTCGGTCAGGAGAGACAGCAAGCGTGCAAGTGCTGCCCGAACACGCTTTCCTCTGCACCGCAGCTCCTGGCCGCTGGCGGCCATAGACACACGGTCACTGGCCCAGTCGTAACCCATGACCTCCAAACACAGACGTACTGGACAGCTACAGACACAGACGTAGGCAGCAAACAGCAGAAGGGACAATATTGTGAATGAGGAAAAGGAGGCCGGGGGCTGAAGTGTGTCTGGGTTGCCTGGGTCAGCCTAAAAGGACTCCTGGGTTCTAACACGGAGACCTCAGAACTTGCCGGCATATTAACCCAGATTCAGCTCCAGGGAGGCCCCTAGAAGCACAGTTTGTCAGAGCTGGGGGACTCTGGAACATCCTGTCCAGCCCCAAGGAGTGGCAGGGGCCAGCCCGAGGTCTCTGGGCAAGCTGGTGGCATGGCTGGAACTGGAAGCTCTTTCCACCACACACGGAGGAAGGTGGACGAAGGGGTCAAGCTCATCACGTCACTGCCGTCAGACCGCTGGATGGCTGGCCTGTGCCTTCAGCCTTTCCCGTCGCCATCGACCTCCTCCGGAGAATTTTCTCCAGTGCAGATTCCTCTATGCTCAGGAGGCCAACAGTAACCGAGTCTCCAATCCCCTTAGGCTCTAACGGTCCCCGGGCGTATAAATGCCCAGATCCAGCCCTGCCTCAAATCAGACATGGCCTAGGGAGGCCATTTCTAGTATGGTTCCTCAGAAAGCTTCTTGACTGCAACCAAGCGTGTATATTTGGTGCCTCAGAACCTTAAATTATATCCAAAATAGTAATAATGGTAGCAGCTAAGCTTGTATTATTTAGTGTTTTCTATATGCCAGGCCTTGTTGGCGTGCTTCACACAGACTAACTCACTGAGTCCTCATCCAACTCTGTGAGGTGGGTACTATTATTCTCATTGTACAGATGAGGAAAGAGAGGCACAGAACCGTTAAATAACTGGCCCAAGATTACCTCCACAGCAGACAGCGGGCCAGGATGGGAACCCAGGCAGCCCGGCTCCAGGTTCCCTAGGGAGGACCACCGTGCAATAGTGCCTCTGTGGCCAAAAGGCTAGTGGAACAGGCCAGAGATTGTATCCTCAGAAAGGTCTGCTCATGAGGGCGGTCCTTGGCTGGTACCTGGGAACTTGGAATTTGAGGAGGGTTCCCCCCATTTCCTGGTAAGAGCAACTTCCTATCCCAAAATTGTTCGTGCAGGTATGGTTTACGCTCCACACCTACTTATCTTCAGGGAGTCTAGAGACTTTGGGGGATGTGCTCAGCAGAGGGTGCCGAGGCAACTGGCTCCCAGTAAAGACCCTGGGCACAAGTGTCCGGGGAGCTTCGCCGGTAGACGGCGTGTCCCGCACGTGGCCACTGCTGGGGAATTAAGTGCATCCCGTGTGACTCCACTAGGAGAGGCTCTGGGAAGCTCACACCTGGTCTCCCTGGTCTTCGCCTCTGAGCCTTTTCCCTTTGCTGATTCCGTTTTACATTCCTTCACTGTAATAAGTCATATCTGTGTGTGTGATGAGTCTTGAGAGTCCCCGAGTGAATCACCGAACTTGGAGGTAGTTTTGGATAACTGACACATCCTCAAAATCCTTAAAGCTATTTAAGCACCTGTGAGAACATCGTAGAAAGTCCTGACTCAGGTGCTCTTGGATGATATTCTTCTCAGGTGTCTACTTACATATTACATAAGACTATCTCTCTGGTATAACAAGGTGCCTTAAAGTGGGTTGTCCAGCACTGGGCTGGCACAAGGTCCCAAGGCTGGCAGGGATCTCAGAGTACTATCTCTAAGAGGGGCCCCCCATACCCATCCTGGCCTCATAGGGCACCAGAGATAAGCCTTCAGCCAGCAGTAATACCAGCAATGTTGTTTAATCTGAATGATTGTGTAATGTTCTTGAAGACCAGAACCTCTGTCCCTTGACTTTCCATCCAGGGATCACTCATGATCCATCCCAGGCACAATGATTAGATGGGGCAGGGAGAATATTTGGTTGCAGTATAAGGAACAATACCCCTCCTATAACAGGGGATGCTCTCAATGCATTGAACACAGGAAATGTGCTAGGGAGGCAAGAAGACACAGTCCCTGTCCTACAGAGCTCACATCCAGGGAAGGCTTTGTTTAAGGGACTGGGCTCCCCATTGCTAGGGATGCTCAAATAGAGGCTGGGGGTTGCCTGTTGGGAATCCCTGCCTTCTAGCACCTGGTACTGGGATTTGGCAATCCACGTTATTGAGTAATTTTTATGTTACTTTGCCCAATGATGCCAGAGGAGCAGCTCTGAGGCCTGCTATACTCTTTCTCCAACTCTTCCTCACTGCTCCATCATTCTCCCCAGGCCAGGAAGCGTGCGGGCCGCCAGCTCAGAAGACGTAGTGGGCTCTGGAGACAGAGGGCCCCAAATTTGGTCTCGGCTCCATCTATCCCACACTAATTCTGGGATTCTGGCAAGAGCTGTAAGCCCTCTGACTCTGCTTCCTCAACTGTGCATAGCAGAGGCCCTGGAGGCTGCATGAAATCCGTACCTGGCTCCATGCCTGTTTCCCAGCAGGAGTGTAATAAAATTGTGCCCTACCCCCCTTGATGCCCGGAGTGCTGGACGTGCCAGTTTTATGAATAGGCCACCTACTTTCCCTTCTTCACTCCACCAACAGGAGGAAGAATTAGGTTAATTACACTGAGAAGAAATACAAGAGGGTAATAAGATCTCTAATCCCATCTTTTGCTCATAAGTTAAATAAATGTAAACGTTCTTACCCAAATGATGGTAAAATATTTGACCTCATTACCGTGAATTCTGGCCATGGTATGGGGGCTAGTCATTGGGAAGAAGATTCCAACTGTTCACGTACAACTTCCATATATAAGAATGGTATTTATTTGAAATGCTATTTATCTTTTAGATTTTTTTCCCTCCAAACAAGTTCACAACAAAAGGAAAGAAGGTATCCACCAGTCATATACCCAATAGAGAACTATTTCTCTAAATCTCCTTCCTCCATTCTATCCTTATTTATATGTGGAGTAGGAAATGGCAACCCGCTTCAGTATTCTTGCCTGGGAAATCCTGTGGACAGAGAAGCCTCATGTGCTGCAGTCCATGGGGTTACAAAGAGTTGAGCTCAACTGAGCGACTAAACAGCAGTAATCCAGGAGGCACTACTATCGTTTAAGAGCATTTTTTAAAAGCACTCCCAAGTTTGGACGGCACCGTCATAGGTGCACTTTTCTCAGGGTGTAGAACGGTAAGCGTCTGAGAGCACCTCTCAGACCCAGCTCTCCCACCAGGTAACACCCCGCACCCCGCCCCTTCTCCGTGTCTCTATCTCCTTACCTGTGAAAGGATGAGCTTGGACTAGACCAGCGGTCACCAAACCCAGCTGGGTTAGCATCATAATCAAGGGAGGAGCCTTTAAATACCCAGATTGCCAGACCTCACCTGGATCCACAGAATGAACTTGTTGAGAGTGGGGCCTAAGAACCTGAATTTTCCACAAGATTTCCCACCGCCCACCTCCCAGAGCACTCAGATGCAGCCAGTCTGGCATCCCGCCACAGACCCACTGGACTAGACGACGTCCTACCAAGGCCAATACCCTACCTTTTGGATGACCCCACAGAACTAATACCTGGTGGTAATCTTAACCATTCCTCAGTTTCTAGGTCATCATTTTAGGTGTCTGAGTTACTTTACATTTTCCTAAATATGACTCTTTGTAAATGGGTCATGCTGGCCATCATTTTTCCTCATTCGCAGGCATCCCCAGAAATCACAGAGCCCAAAAGAATGTCCACATCCATTAAAAAGATCCATTAAAAAGTGATGGATGTCTCAAAATCCAGGTCAGTTTCAAAGGTAGATTTCTCCTGATTCATCTCTCAGTGACAACAGGGCAAGGCTGGGTAGATTTGATTTAAATCTAACTGATTTAACTCTCCAGTCAGGAGGACTCAATTTGACCAATTTTTCTCCTACAAAAGATGTGTTCTTTTTTTCAGAAATATAACCTTAAAGCCTCCTTTACAGCTCAGAGACAAATGCAGCTTTCATTTTTGTTTTAAAAAATTGTGATTTCTTAGCATCCAAGCATCCTTAAACGTCAAAGCTGTGAAGGCCCAGCAGTACCCCAGCTTGACCCAGTGAGGCCCCACAGAGCGTTTGTGGCAGGGCCGAAGGAGGCGGACAGCGCGCTGGACCTTTGGGCACCCGGAGCCTTTTCCATCACAGCCCCCTGCCTCCAACTCGCTTCCCAGTCTTCCGGGAATCCCAAGGCCACAAAAGAACCCTCAACAACACATGGGTTTTACTTTTACCCAAAGCTAATTGGAGCAGTGGGATACAAACAGCAGCAAAAGAAAGAAAATGTTCTCCTTTCAGTTCACAAGCCCAGAGACTAAGGTTTCAGACACTTCTCAAGCACTGCAGCAACCAAAAAACATGCACACGTTTCCGCCTACCAGACAGACAGACTGAGAAAACCGACCTGACGGAGTGGCGGGATCAACGATTTTCTCCACTTTCCAAAAAGGTGTGGCGTTGTTGCAAACGTACTTATAAACTTTCCAACCATAAAAACATGCAGCTCTTGGAAATGGGGCATGGGGCTCTCGGTAAGACAGGCAGCCACTCTCCTGGCTTTATTCTGCTGAGTGGCAAGCCTCTCTATTCTGGATATGCTCTCTAGCAACAAGTATTCACAACTCTGTTAACAAAACACCCTGTTGGGGACTTCCTGGTGGTCCAGTGACTAAGACTCAGCGCTTCCAATGCAGGGGGGCCCGCCTTCCATCCCTGGTCAAGAAACTAGGTCCCACGTGCCGCAACTAAGCGTTTGCATGCTACAGCTGAAGATCCTGTGTGCTGCAACTAAGACCTGGCACAGCCAAATAAATAAATAAAAGTAAATATTTAAAAAATACCTTGAGATGGTTCATGTGTTTACATTGACTTCTGAGAGCTATGAAGAGATTTCTCCTCCATTACTAGCCACTGATACTCACACTATACCTTACTCATTTGGAAGGTAATTTAGGTGTGGTCTGGTAACATTTCCTGTTAACTTGAATTTCCACCTCTTTTTTTTTTTATCATGTGTGTTTTTAGTTTTTTTTTTCACATGTTTAAGTCCTGTCTCCCCAGGAATCTAAATCATGATCTCTTTTTGAGTGATTAACCCCTCAGCTTGAATAGCAGTATATAGCACAATTCAACTTGATGGCCTGGCACAGAATCCTGCTCTGCACATGCTAGCTGGGTGATCGAGGGTGAGTCGTTTAATCTCTACTTCACCTGCTTCCCTCTCTTTAAAACGGAGGTTCAAAGAACAGTACTTCCTGCATAGGGTTAATTCAGCGCATACATTTTTAAGTGCTGAGAATTGTGCCTGGTACAGAATGAGTACAGTATAAATGACAAAATGTAAAACACCTTCACCAGCCCAGGAGTTAATGAGGTCATCAACAAGATCCCAGATAGTGGGAAGCACGACAGGACAAGTGACCCAGTTTCACCAACAAGTAAATTGCAAGGAGAAAAAAGGGAGAGAAAAGGAGAGCGAGGGAAAGAAAGGAAGGAGAGAGCTGAAGGGGGTACCCACAGATTGAAAGCCACTTGAGATATTTACACACCCCTGTTCATAGCAGGATTCTCCACGATAGCCAAAATAGCCAAAAGATGTGGGCAACCCAAGCGTCCATCAATAGGTGAATGAATAAACAAAATGTGGCATATAAATACAATAGAGAATATTACTCAGCCTTACAAAGAAATTAAATTCTCACACACGCTGCAACATGGATAAACCTTAAAGACATTATGCTAAGTTAAATAAGCCAGTCACAAACAGATAAATACTGCATGATTCTACAAAAAGACCAATACTGTATGATTCCATTTATATGAGGTACCTGCAGTAGTCAAATTAATAAATACAGAAAGCAGAATGTGGTTCCCAGAGGCTGGAGGAAGGGACGAATGAGGAGTTACTGTTTAACGCGTGTAAGGCTTCAGTTTGGGAAGATGATAAACATCTAGAGATGGATGGCTGTGATGGTAGCAGAACAGTGTGAATGGACTTAATGCCTCTGAACCATACATTTAAAAATGGTTAAAATGGTAAATCTCACATTATGTATATTTTACCTAGTACTAAGTGAAGTCGCTCAGTCGTGTCCGACTCTTTGTGACCCAGTGGACTGTAGCCTACCAGGCTCCTCCATCCATGGAATTCTCCAGGCAAGAATACTGGAGTGGGTTGCCATTTCCTTCTCCAGGGGATCTTCCTGGCCCAGGGATCGAACCCAGGTCTCCTGCATTGCAGGCAAACACTTTACCCTCTGAGCCATCAGGGAACTCTTATATTTTACTACATCTTTTTTTTAAAAGGTGCTTAAGAGATATACCAACAAATCTCAATGTGTGGACTTGATTCAAATTAAACAAAAAAAGTATGGCATTTATGAGGCAATTGGAAATTTGAGCACCAACTGGATATTTGAGGATACAAAAGAATTAATGTTGATTTTTTAAAATGTGTGATCATAATTATTGAGAATCCTTACCTTTTAGAGATACAAATGAAGATATTTATTAATGAAATGATATGATATGTGAGATTAGCTTCAAAATAATAAGGGAGGAGAAGAGGTGAATGGGGATAATCATAAAACAAGACTGGCCCTGAGGTGATAACTGTTGAAGCCGGGTGATGAGCACATGGGGATTCCTTAAACTATTCTGTCTACTGGAGGTATGTGAGTTTCTATCATCAAATAAGGTCAAATAGTTTATTATCATGGGCTTCCCTGGTAGCTCAGCTGGTAAATCCACCTGCAATGCAGGAGACCCCGGTTCAATCAATGGATCAGGAAGATCTCCTGGAGAAGGGATAGGCTACCCACGCCAGTATTCTTGGGCTCCCCCTGGGGGTTCAGATGGGAAAGAACCCACCTGCAATGTGGGAGACCTGGATTTGATCCCTGAGTTGGGAAGACCCACAACTCACTGCAGTATTCTTGCCTGGAGAATCCGCACGGACAGGGGCGCCGGGTGGGCTACGGTCCCTGGGGTCACACGGAGCAGGGCACGACTGAGCGACTGGGCGCAGGGCAAAGGCCGTCACGTTATTACCTCTGTAATATCACGTGCGTTATCCCCGTTCTCAGCGGGCTAATGGCTCCTGGCGCACCACGGCTGCTCTATCACTCGCCTGGTTAATTCCAGGTCATTTCAGTCCCCAGACTAAGGGCTACGGAAAGCCATCGACCTTCCCTCTGACCTCGCACCTCACTCTCAGTTGCAACACAGGCTCTTCCTACCACTGCTCATCCACCTAAAATGTTGAAGGAGTGAACAGCCTCAGACTTGCCTTGTAGAGCTCTTTTCAGTAGAATTAACCTCATTTGAGAGATGAGGACGTGAGTACCCAAGAGTTTGGTGACTCACTCTTGCCCACAAGCTGCGGAGTCAGGATGTAAACCTGGCCTCTTCTACCCTGCCCGAGCAGCCACCTTCCTCCTGCCTTTCCATACACCCATGTCTTCTCTGCTCTCCTTCAGAGACAGTCTGGGACCCATTCCTATCCACTTTCCTCAGTCACACTAGGGCCTCTTCCCAGGGCTTCCCAGGTGAGTGGGAATTCTCGATCTGCTTGTCCAGTATGCACCCTGAGACCTGGTCCTCGCTCAGGCCTGCAAATCAGAAGAGCTGCCGCCAGGAGGCCTCACCGGGAGGCTCTGTGGTCTGAACAACCAGGCTTCCCAGTACCGGCTCCCAGGAGCGGTGGCTCTCAACTCTGGTTGCACATTCAGATCACCAGGGGAGATTTCAAAAACACCAATGAACGCCAGGGGCCCACTTCCAGAGATACTGACCTAATTGGTGTCGGTGGCCCCAGGCATTGCGTTTCTCTAAACTCTTCAGCTGTTCCAAACTGCAGCCAGGGTTTCTGATATAGGCTCAGAGACAACAGCATCCCTTTCTTTAACTAGTTAGCCTTCTTGACCTACAAAACAGGACTCTCTTTTTTTTTAATGGCTGAAAAACACTGATATTGGAATAAACATTGAAATATAAATAGAACGTACAGTAAACACTGATTGAAAAGATGAACTAAATTAGAATAAGATTTAAAGAAATGCAATCTCTGAGTTTCCTAGGAAGAATCAGGGATCTTCAACTGTCTCCTCTTTGTACTTGGAAAGGAGAAACATCTAAGTTCTTCTGGATATGAATTCAAAAGCCACCAGGATATGATATCATCCCTCTGCACCCGGTGGCGGTTACTCCCTTTCATGCCTAAAGGGCCTCCCCAGAGGTTTTCTGTGTAGCGGCATGTATGCGTGCAAACACACACACACACACACGCACACACTCAAGTCTCCTTTAGTCTCAACCTCTGGGCTAAGACCATGCAAAACCTTGGTCTTTGGCATCACAAGCAGTTAAAAGAATCTTTCAGAGGGACGGGGATCCGCACACGGTGGGTCCTTTAGTTCATGGAGAAACTAGTTCTATCATTACAAGAGGCATGCGGTGTGCCAGGTACTCAGCACTTCACATGCGCCCCGGTGCCCCACCTCACTCCTGAGGAAACTGGGCTTGGAGAGATTCAGTGACAGCTTCAGTGGTCTTTGCACCTTACCGCCACAACCATCCTTCCCACACGCCCACAAAAAGTGTGCACAGACACAGAACTACAGTCACCCGTGAAGCCCTGGCAGGGACGCTCATGGCCGTGACAAGCAATTCCTGGTGCCCACTCTTCACGTGGGCACCACAGAAACGCAGCTGAGGCTCGTTCTGGGTCCCTCTGCAGGGGGCACACAGCTCCATCACAGCCCATCTCCCCCCCAGTATAACCGTCTATTTAAATACCTGTCTCACGCGCAGGCTCCTCTGAGGGCCCATGATGGGGCAGAAGTATTCTCCTCACCACACCATTCATTCACTCAACAAATATTTATCGAGTGCCTTCTGTGTGCCAGACAGTGGGGACTCAGCAGGGAGCTGACGTGGACCTCATATGCCAGCGGTGAAAACAGGTGTTATTTAGTCTAAGAGTTATAGAAATATGTGTATAATGACAAGCTGACAAGTGCTACAGAAAAACAGGAGGTTAGGGAATACGCAGCAACAAGAGGAGGACCTGATCTCAAGGAAGGACGGCTCAAGGGAGATTCCCTGAGGAAGCGGGGTCAGAGCTGAGCTCCGAAGACGTGGTGGGGTTCACTAGATAGGGTAAAGTAGGATGTAGGGAGTGGTCCATAAGAAGAGAACTACAGGCACATTTGAAGATACGAAATAGGTGCAGATGCTGAAGCCAGAAAGCAAGGGGACCAAAGCAAGAGATAACAGTAGTAATACAGATGGAAGGTGGTCCCATACATAATCTTAAAATGATGTTAAGGATTTTACTCTTTATGCAAAGAGCAATGCAACCCACTGGGTGGGTCCCAAGCAAAGTGGTAATATACAAAATTTCAGTTCTGAAAATCCTATCTGGCTGCAGCGTCAGGAATGAACTAAGAGGGGATGACAGTGGACACAGGGAGGTAGTTAGAAGGCCAGGGCATCTGCCAAAGAGCAGGAGGGTGGTGGCCGGGAGGAGGACAGCAGCAGGGGTGAGGGGGGATATTTAGGGTGGATATGGCGGAGAGGCAGAAGGCGTGTACAGCGCGTCCCCTAGCCTCCAGCTTGCAGAAACGGATGGATGGTGGGGCCATATACTACGATGGGGAACTCTAAGTGAACTGCAGGACCAGGGCGCAGAGGCCAAGATGCTACATTCACATCCGACAGGCTCCATCACTGGGCTAAGCCCAGCTTGCATTGCTGTCTTATTATGAAGGGAGAAAAAAAAACACTAGAGCTGATATTTTGAGTAATAAGTGGGCAAGCACTTCAACATTTAATTTATATGTCACTAGTTTCAAAACTCATTTAAAAACCTTCCTATAATCTTACCAGGTTTACGTACACTGACATTATAACACCCAAATTATTTCTGATCTAAAAATAATTACCCCATATGTTGCTTTGTCTGAAAATGTGTTGAGAGAAATTATTGGCAAGCAATACTTTTCCATTGCCACAGAACAGTGAGCCAATTACCAGTTATGCCTTAACTCATTTCATCTATTCTTAAGAAAACCTTATCAGAGGAGAGACACATTTTCCAAGAATACTTAGGAATGAGGGTGTCCTGACAAGAGGGCAGAGCACTGATTATGAAAATGATTATGGAAACATGAAATAGGGGGAGATCCAGACAAGAATCAGTCAACAGTTCGGAGGTCTGTTAATGGATGGGTGGGCAAGGAGTATGGGCAAGAGTAACCAGGTCTTTGATCCTGGATCAGAGGTTGCAAACTGGTAGTTCCTGGGCCATATTCAACTTTAAAATGTTTTACTTGCTCCCATAGTGCTATTTTTAAAAACTGAGCCAATACGTTTTTTAAAAAATTCCAAATTTCTTGCTTCTCTTGAAAAAAAAACAAACCAGTAGATTTGTTCAATTTGGCCACATCCCCATTTGGTAGTGATCAGCTGGCGCTGAGTAGCCACAGCCCGTTCAGATGGGCAGGGCCTTCCTCTCCACCGTGTCTCCACGACTTCCCATCTTTATCCAATAGCGTCAGCTGACATTTATCATTACACTTGCAATGTTGTCTTTCCTATGGTGAAGAAATATTTTTCTGTACCTATGTTTTGATTAAAAGTGGGAAAACAAAACAAACCACAGAGACAGTATGTTTCCAAGAAAAATGGAGAAAGTGTATTTCTTAACAGAGTTAAAAAACTAGTCTGACAAATGTAATGCGTGAAGTGTGCCTGCATCAATTCCTCTTGCCCCCGTAATCTTCACTCGTTTATATTACCTGCCGACCCGTGTGTGCTCCTGCATTTGCAACTTCTCAGGGCACTAAGGCCCCAAGCCTGGGATTCAGATACAAGGAAGGGTTCCTGTTTAAGGGGAAAGGGTTATGAGAAAGACATGGTCACAGAAATGACTACCATCCAGTTCTTAGAAACAGGCTTCTTCAGGATAAAGGCCAACTCAGCCAATTCAATGATAACGACGACTCTGACCACGACCTTCACAACAGCTTACTGTGTTAAACTACAACTTGCCAGAAATAACCACCGTATAAATTGCATATGGTACATATCTTTTAAGACATTTTCATATACATGTTTTAATAAAATCTGGATTATATGATAGATACTATTTTGTGACCCACCTCTTTCATTTGACAATAAGTCAACATTTTTCAATGTCAAAACTGGATATAGAGGTATTGTACAGATATGTCAACATTTATTCAAACAGTCCCCTCTCCTTGAATATTTAGGAAGTTCCCATTTTTCACTTTTAGATTATTTTAAATTAGTTTTTCATTTTTACTCCAACCATTACCCTAGGATAAAGTCTTAGAAATGGAATTTCTAGATCAAGGAAGATAACAAATTTTATTAAAGTCATTGGATAAATATTCTCATATAACCCTCCAGAAAAGTTGTACCTATTTACACAACATTCCCACCAGCACTATTTGAGAATATTTCTTTAATCCTCTTCAATAAGAACAAGTTTTATTTCTGCCAGTATCTTATGGCTTTAATTTAAATTTCATTGATAGCTAGTACAGACAAACGTAACTAGGGAATATATTTTTAACTGCATTTGTATTATATTTGTTCTTTGGTGAATTTCCTGTACAGGCCTTGAATTAGTTTCTTATTGTAGCCATAAAAAATCACCACAAACTCAGTGGCCAAAGCAACATCAATTTATTCTCTATAGTTCCGGAGACAGACGTGCAAAATCTTATGGGACTAAAGATAAGACATCAGTAGGGCTGTTCCCTTCTGGAGGCTCCAGGAGAGGATCAGTTTCCTTGTCTTTTTCAGCTTCGAGAGCCTGCCTGCATCCCCTGGCTCACTGCCCCTTCCTTGTAGCACTTAAAGACTTCTTGATCCCACTGTCACATCTCCTATTACTCACTCTGGTCCCCTGCCTTTTTCTTGTAAGGAATTTTGTGATTACAACAGGCCCACCCGCATAATCCAGGGTAATCTCCCCATATCAAGATTCTTAACTAGCTACATCTTCAAAGTTCCCTTTGCCATATATGGTAACATTCACAGGTCGCAGGAACTAGAATGCTGGCATCTTTCAGGGGCCATTAATAAGCCTACACGGTCTTTTGACCATCATTCCTTGGAGTGTTCATCTCTTTCCTATTTTTCCCTTTATACATTAGGATACTTTGATTATCATGATGGATGCTACGGTGCACTGCCCAGATCTCCCCTTCAGGACCAAAACACTCATTTGCCCAGCTGCTAGGAGGCTGGCTCCTGGTGACACACAGATGTCTCTCTCTACAAATTGCCCTGGGCTGGAAATTACTATTCTGCCCTAGACTCCCAGGAGCAGCCTGCATCCAGCATGGCAGTACCAAAGGCTGGCCCTTGCCACATGTTAGGACATCTCCAGAGCTTCCTGGGGAACTGATGGAGGCTTCTTTGCAACTGCATTGCAGTTCCACTTTCTCCTCTGCCCAGTCCTGCTTCGTTCACTCCTTCGCAGGCAGTGTTCCTGACAGCACTTGCCAAAAAAGTTCCTGGATGCAAATCTCAAAGTCCTAGTTTCCCAAGGAACCCAATCTAAGGAGCTGGCTTCAGAAGTCATTCTAGGAAGCAGAGCCACTGTGAGATTTTGGAGATGCGGAGAGAACCCCGTTACTGGTGGCAGGTGAAGCACTCACAGTCCAGGGCACGCTGGAGCTGTGAAACTGCTAACCTTCCTCCATGGTGGATGGGAACGGGACACTGGTGGGAGCAATATCATGGGCATTTGAGAGATACGAGGGAAGCAGTAACTACAAGGAACTTGGAATCAGATGGCTGTTTCTGGGTACAATCAATGGGCTTGAGGAAGAGAGGCTGAGAATGATTAATCACCAATTTAAGTGAACTGTGAAAATCAGACACCTTCCTTGGCATCACAGAGAGAGACATATCTCCTGTAAGCAAAGCACAGAAAAGGCTGAGGTTCAGACCCAAGACTCTGACTGGGGAATGAGACCATCAGACTTGGGAGACATCTGGTCAGTGCACTCAAAAAGTTAAGTCCTCAGCCTTTCCTAAGCCCTCTGGGCCTGCAATCATGACCCACTGCTCCCTGTGATGGGCTAGAGCTGTCCCCTTGCTTGAAGATAATGCAGAAACAATATGACATATGCTCATTCCTCGAGATTCATCCCCCATCTCCTTCCCTGACCATCAGGCCAAAAACTAGAGTCAAATCACAATACAGCCCAATCAGGGATGTCCCGAGTCTGAGAAGGCTTGAGTTACAGGACCAGCTGATGCAGGAACAAGAAGATTATGTATGGACCTGGATTCTGAGGGTGGCACATCAAGGGGGATAGAACATGAAGCTGGTTAAAGGCAAGTGTTATCAATATGGGAGCACCCTCCCATGAAACAGGATATAAGACCCTGGCAAGTATCCTAAGAGGTATTAACACAATGGCTTTTAGAAGCCTGCTCTACACTAAATGAAGCAGAAATGCCATAACTCTTATGAAGACAGTGGAGGAAGGGATCAAAAAGCTAGAGAAGGAAGCAATACTAGAGTGAATATACTACCAAGGCTGAGAAACCCACCAGGAGACCGTGTTCTGCTGAGGGGATGAACCCTGGTGGAGAGGATCAGCATGGTGGAGATGCTCTGGCCCTCAGATCTTCCCTGTGGGCCAGAGCTGATGGCAGGAAACGCTGCTACAGCCTGGACTGCCTGATAGCAACGGGAGCAACAGGGCCCCAGATAACAAGAGGTCAGACGGCAGCACTTAACCGTTAGAAGCAAGGTGGGTGCAATTATCAAAACGAGCAGCGGGGTCAGAGTGGCAGTCAGAGGGGCCTACTCTGCCGAGATCTAGGAAGATGGTTAACAGAACACAGTGTACCTAACGGGAGAGACAGACGGGCAGCCAATGAGAAAACTGCTTAATTTATACAACCAAAAATAAACGAATGAATGGACGGTCAGGAGACGGAAGGCAGCTATCCAACTAAACAAGTCACAATGTCTTGCCCAGTTAATGCACCTGAGACATTTTTCAGACCTGAAAACCTCTGTCTGAAGGAGCAGCTAGGGATTCTCATGAGGAAGGATCCTAAAACACCACAGCAAGGATATATAATAATGATCCTCCCCAGTCTTTCCCTAGAGGAACCTACATTTCCTGTAATCACAAACTTGGGGAAGAGAAAGAATCAGGCATTTCGAAGATAGTTAAACACAGGATCTGAGTTGATATGAGTATCTGAGGTACCAATGGATTATCACGGTGCCCTGTTAGAATGAAATTGATGGGGGACAGCCAAATCTCAGGTGACGCAGTGGTTAAGAATCTGCCTGCCAACGCAAGAGATGCAAGAGATGAGAGTTCTATCCCTGAATCGGGAAGATTCCCTGGAGTAGGAAATGACAATTCACTCCAGTATTCTTGCCTGGAAAATTCCACGCATAGAGGAGCCTGGCGGGCTACAGTCTGTGGGGTCACAAAGGGTCGGGACACAACTGAGCACCCACAGGCACACACACACACACACACACACACATAGCCAATAAAAGGAGTTCTGGCCCAGGCCCAGATCATAATGAGTCCACCAGACCCACAGACCTCCTCAGTGGTCGCGTCCCCAGATGGTTCACCAGGTATCTCTCCGTGGTTCTTTGCTCAGTTTTGACAGTAAATGGACAGTGGACAGTGTAGCACTCACGGCTTCAAAAGAACACGGTGGCCAGGGGCCTAGAGCCCACAGGGTCACCCCCATCCAGGAAGCCACCGAGATGAGCAGAGATGCTGCGGATCCAGAAAAGGAGAGAGGTGATAAGTATCAGTGTCCCCAAGACCAGCTGTAGTGGCGAGGGCTGCAGCCTGTGCCACTAACTTCCTCTTAGAAGTCTCTGAGGAAAGAGATCACAGAACTGTGGAGAAGACACTCGAGATGGTTGAACTTACAGTCAAACAAATGGAATGCAGGTGGCAGAAGCTCTGGGAAAGGTGGGCGCTGAGATGCACCTCCCAGCCCTCCCCTTCAGGACCCAGGCACGTGTCCCCCAGCTGTGGGGAGTGCTGGCTGCTGACCTCACAAGGGAACCCGCTGCAGAGCAGCCGAAGTGACGTGCCTCACCCAAGTTTACGTCCCCTTCCCGGAGACAACCCTGACCCAGTAACTGTTCCATTCAGGGCTATACAGGCCTGGAACCCTTGCCCTGATTCGGGACAACCTTCAGAGCTCCCTGGAGGGTCAGCTGAGGTCTCTGCTGCAGCTGCCTGGAAGCTCAACTTCTCCACCAGCCCCATCCTGCCTCCCTCCCTCCCGGACAGGTGCTGCTCCAGAGCATCCCTCGGTGGTATAAACCTCCCGTGTGCAGACCTCTGCATGCTGGGTAAATATTTACCCTGACTCTTTAGGATCCTGCGGGGCTCCACCCAGGTCCCCTTTGTTGTCTTCAAAGCCCATCCCCCGACTTCTGGAAATGGCTTATAACTGAGTCCCTTACTGGAACCTGCCCTCAGCCTCAGGAACCGCCTCATCCCACAGCCAGTGACTGTCTGATGCAGGGAAACAAAGACCCAGGCCCAACGCCTCGGTCCGGGACATCCCTAAAGGGCCCTCCCAGCTCCAGGGCTCCCCATGAAGTCAGCTGAGGCATGCCTTGAACCACAATGGTCCCCTCCTGCCATCCTTGCTCTTAACTCTAGACTCTCCCAAGTAAGCCTTTTGCATGCACATCTCAGAGTCTCCTGGGAGCTGACTCAATATAGAGTGGTTTTGATTCTCAGACATTTAAAATTTTTATATCCAAACTTATCAGTCTTTCCGAAAAACGGCTGCCCATTTTTAAATTAGGTTGTCTTAATATTTTAACTTTAAATTGTGATTAAACAGTCATCCTCAACACACTTTGTAGAATAATTCAGCTTTTATCAATTATTCTACCTTTTGTATATATGAAATAATTGTACTTATTTAGACATGCTCGTGGGAGTCCTACCCTGTTCCTCTGATCAGTCCAGCTCTTTCTATGGAATATACCTTTTAATCAGTATAGCTTTGTAAGTCATACCTATTAACTGATATTTTGTTTTAAGCTGCATTGAATCATTTTAGAAATAGGGAACTAATTTTTTAACTATTTTATTTGGCTATGCCAGGTCTTAGTTGTGGCATGCAAGGTCTTTGACCTTCATGGTGGCATACATGATCTTTTAGCTGCAGTATGCAGGATCTAGTTCCCTGACTGGGGATCAAACCCACGCCTCCTGCATTGAGAGCACGAAGTCTTAGCCACTGGACCACCAAGGAAGTCCCCTATACCAACAATGTAAATGATCCATAACGTCACAAACACTTATGAAGCATCATTGCTAGGACCTGAGAACCCAAGACATACGGAGTTGTCGGGGGCTGTGGGGAGAGGCCAGGGGGCCGGCACGCACGGTTAACCACAGACGTGCGGGAAACAGTAAGTGCCTGTTGTGGGGAATCTTTTACAAGGAGTCAGGAAAGGCCTCCTCAAGGAGGTGATGCTTGAGCCAGAATCCGAACTAGGTAGAATTAGGAGAACTTGTCCAGGAGAACTAAGCAGGTGATGGGGTGGAGGTGGGAGGGGAGGTACTTCGGGCAAAGGGCAGCATGCCATGTATGCAATCTCTCTAGCTAAGACAGGACTCAGGAAGGAGGGCCACGGGCAAGATCCCAAGGGCCAACGGAAGGATTTGGACTTTTTTCCTATAAGGAGTAGGACATCATTTAAGGCTTTGGGAAAAAAAAAAAAAAAAACAAGCCTTATTGAGATATAACTCATATACCATACAGGTCACCTACTCAAAGTGTACAATTCAATGGTTTTTACTACACTCATACATATGTGCAAGCATTTTCATAGTCAATTTTAAAACATTCAAAAAGAAACTCTGAACCCTTTAGAAACCACTACTCCCAACTTCAGCTTTGTGAAGTGAAAGTCGCTCAGTTGTGTCCAACTCTATGCGACCTCATGGACTATACAGTCCATGGAATTCTCCAGGCCAGAATACTAGAGTGGGCAGCTTTTCCCTTCTCCAGGGGATCTTTCCAACCCAGGGATCAAACCCAGGTCTCCCACATTGCAGGCGGATCCTTTACCAGCTGGGTCACAAGGAAAGCCCAAGAATACTGGAGTGGATAGCCTATCCTTTTTCCAGCGGATCCTCCCAACCCAGGAATCAAATCAGGGTCTCCTGCATTGCAGGCGGATTCTTTACCAATTGAGCTATCTATCAGGGAACCCAAGTTCAGCTTTAAACAACCACTAATCTAGTTTCTATAGATCTGCCTATCCTGGACTTTTCCTGTAAATGGAATCACATGTTATGTGGTCTTTTATGACTAGTTTCTTATTTCACTTATAATATTTACAAGGTTCACTCATGTTGTAGCATGTATCACTACATCACTTTTATCCTTTTTTCCCCTTTTTTTTCAGGAAATGAGCTATAATTAGATAAGATGGTTATATATCCTGGAAGCATAACGCTTGAAACTGAGTCACTGTCACGACAAGGTCTTAGTATAGTACCGTCTACAGAGCTTTTTGCACGATGGAAATGTTCTATATCTGTGTAGTCTAACAGGCAACTACTGACCACAAATAGCTTATAGCTAGGATACTTGAAATGTGGTAGTGCTACTGAAGTGCTACATTTTTTACTTTAATTAAATTCAAATTAAATAACTACCTGTGGCTAGGAGCTATTGTGTTTATCACTTCTTTTGATGGCCAAATAATATTCTATTTTGTGGATATACCATATTTTGCTTATCCATTTATCAGTTGATGGATGGTTTCCACCTTACTGGCTATTATAAATAGTGCTGCTCTGAACATTCATGCACAAGTTTTAATGAAGACGTACGTTTTCATTTCTCTTGGGTACATATTTAGGAGTGTAACTGCCGGCTCATATGGTAACTCTACTTTTAATAACTTAAGACATTGCCAGACCATTTTCCAAAGCAGCTGCACCATTTTACATTACCATCAGCAGTGCATGAGAGTTCCAATTTCTGCACATCCTCACTAACATTTGTTATTATCTGACTTTATTACTCTAGCCATCCTAGTGGACATAAAGTGGCATCTCACTGTGGTTTTCATTAGTATTTCTCTAATCACTAAAGGCTTTTAACAGAGCCTGATACAATCAAGACTTTTGAAGAGTTCACTCTGGAGAAATGATTTGAGGACAGACAAAAGGCCATGAGATGATGTAAAGAGGCCACTGCAGCGGTCTGGGAAAGATGATGGTAGTTTAGACTGTGATGGAAGAGACAGTAAATAGGGGGTGATAGTTGGAGAAATAGGAGATAAAATCTACAAGGTCTAGAGATCACTGGATGAAGCACGCAGAAGGAGGGCAAAGGTTTCCGGTTCGTAGAACTGGGTAGATGGTGGTACTCCCACTGAGAGAACACAGAAATATTTTATAACTTGTGATAAAATATACATAACATAAAATTTACTGTCTTAACCATTTTTACGCGTATAGTTCAGTACTGTTAAGTATATTCACACTGTCATGCAATCAGTCTCCAAAACTTTTTCATATTGCAAAACTGAAACTCTATATCCATTAAACAATAACTCTCCATTCCCTGGCAACCACCATTCTACTTTCCGTCTCTGAATCTGATACTCTAGATGCCTCATATAAGTGAAATGATACGGTATTCATCTTTTTGTGACTGGCT
Organism: Cervus canadensis; assembly: GCF_019320065.1. Classification (NCBI taxonomy): domain Eukaryota; kingdom Metazoa; phylum Chordata; class Mammalia; order Artiodactyla; family Cervidae; genus Cervus; species Cervus canadensis. Next base: position 9,896,839 of record NC_057399.1, on the reverse strand, counting down.
TATTTCACATAACACAATGTCCTCAAGATCCACATTGGAGTATGTGTCAGGCTGCCTTCCTTTTTTTAAGTGAAAACACAGAAACAGTTCTTTATTGACCAAAAAAAGCAGTTTCTTCAAAACTACTTTTTTTTCCCCTCCCCTCCCTGCCCCTCCCACCGAAAACTACTTTCTTATTCAACATATACTAAGTTTTAATCTAAGTCTTCTTCAGATTCATTTTCAAGGTTCTTCCAAATCAGTGCTTGACTCAGCCAGATATGCATAGCATGGTGCTGACGCCCTGCTGTTCATGAACCCCTCTTCATGAACCCACCGGCATCTTTCAGTTCAAAGAATAATCCTCAGGCAATCTGATGGATAGGAAGCTTTGATCTGATTTCCCTATTTGGTTATTTGCAGGTCCATTTTTTTCTTAATTAAATTCAATCTACTGATAAAAGAAACTAGATAGTTTCTCCTGAAAACAGTCCCAAGCTTTAATAATTTGGAGGACTTGACATCCCTCCACAACACAAATTTGGGCACAGGCACCTCTCTTAACTCTGAAAATTCTAAGATCTATTCTGAGAGATTCAGCAATTTCTGCTGCCCTTAATATCTTACCCGGCATGTGACAGGCAATCTTCTGCATTCACAATAATTTTATTACTTCATTATAGCATAATCTTTCGGAACACATAATGAGAAATCATTTAGGAAGTCAAATGCACGTTGAAATTCAAGTAAGTGGTAAGATCGCCAACAAAATAAGTGACCGTTGCAACTAAGGTGGAAATAGATGAAATTCCATCTAAACACAGACGATAAGAATCTTCATCAGAACTCACTCCTTGGCCTGCTGGCAGGACACATCCCAGTTTCAACAATATAAAAATGCTAAGGGAACACTGTGCATCTTAGAATCAGGAAGGTGTGGTGCATGGGGAGAAGCAACAGAATACAAAGAAGGTTTAACACAGCAGCGGATAGTGCCAGCAGGCGCAGAGAGAGGGAGAAAACCACAAAATAGACGGCAGCCACACATAGCACTCTCTATACTCAAGAATCATCGTGTAGGAGCAACAAAAAGCCCTACATCCCTCGTGTAGCTTCCCAGAGAAAAAGCAGAAGACAACTGGAGACTGAAACGAAGATACTGAACCATCCAGAAAAGATTAAATGAAAAGTGCCATTTCTTAGAAGGTGGGATGTTAATAGTACTTCCCTCTGAGAAGAGTAAGGTAAAGTTTATATTCCTTATAAGTATTTTCTTGGTTTTTTGCTACAATAAACATGTACATGAAAAAACTGTATGTTTTTTTTTAAAAATTAAATATTGTAAATCAACTATATGTTAATAACAAACTTTAAATATGTATTTTAGAAAGAAATACAAAATGTCCAATACTTTCTAAGAAAACAGTTTCTGGTGTTTAAATATGGAAACCTTAGTTCCCCGAAAATAAGTGCCTCAGTTCAATTCATGTCCTGAAGATCCTGAACAAATGAGGCGTAACTGAACAGGGGACCTTGTGTAATCACCAGCACCACCTCGGGTTCGCTATAAAGCGGTGCTCAGCCAACAAGCCCCTGCCTGACCCCAGCACTAATTCTTCAGCTGCTCTCGCTGAAGGTCACCAAGAGGCCTGTGGAGGAGACAAATGGCAATGGCTTCTGCAGCAAGGAAGCCTGCGTGGAGCCCACAAGCCACTGCAAATGCCACCCACACACCCCACATCAATCCTCTCGGGAAGGAACAAAGGTTTATAAACTTTGCTTAACGGCCAGACCCTCCATCCTTTGGGCACCATGGGTCCGCCCTGCGGCCTTGTGAGGTTCGTGACAGCTGATCATTTTGGTCTCTGTCATCGTCTAGAGAGGGGACAGAAAGGCTTTATGAACCCTGCTTAGCAGTTCCCTCCAGTGTCCAGGATGGTGCCTGGAATAAAAATAAAAAGAGCCTAAGAATTTGCTGCTGAATGGAAGGTAGAGCCAATCCTCCCCCAGATTCCCAGGTCCAGACTCAGTGACCTCATCAGGCCTGACAAGATGGTGAAACCATCAACACAGCCCAGAAGTTACAGGGATCCTGAGAGGAAAGAGCACCCTCGCCTGGGAAAGCCACATGAATGTCCGGGGACCCTAGGATCCTTCACTCTCCTGTTCGCTCCTGATTCGGGGGCCCTGAGGGCTGGTGGGGTAGGGTGGGATTGGGGGCTTGGCAGGAAGCAGAAATGAACAAGAGAAGATCCTGCACCAAGGAAACCAGCCTACTGGGGGAACAGCCCCTGGCACGTCACTCGCCCAGGTACAGATTCACTGCTCAGGCCGGATGAAGGGGATGAGACGGCTCCACTGGACAGTCAATGACAGACGAGACAGGAAGAGAGGCAAGGGGCAGCGGTGCAGCCGGCCGGCCCCTCACAGCTGACGGGGCCCTGGGATGCCCTCCCTGAGCGTGCTCTCGGAGACTGAGCCAGCGGTCCAGCCTGCCTTCAGGAGTGCACGCAGGCGCCTGAGGAGCCCCTGAGCCAGAGGGTCCACCTGCCAGGAAGACAAGGAGGCACTCGTGGGCATACTATGCAGGGAGCCAGCCTCGGCTCCCTCCAGATCCTCTTGTCTTTCCGGCTCCCCAAGCTCTGGCTGACAGGAGTCCGGCCAGGTAACCAGGTTGGAAAGGAATCACCACTTCTTAGGAGGAGAGCTCAGCGGGCCAGACCCACCCATCTTGTGAAGAAGGAAACTCAGGTTCAGAAGAGAGACATGTCTCACCCCAGCCTCACAACAGGTCTACGGCTGAGGATAAGACCCCGAGCTGGAGGCTCTGACCCCAGGACCCTTTTCCTCTTCTCGCCTTGGTCAAACACATGAAGACTGAGAGCAAATGAGTTCTCAGCTGATGGAAACAGGGAGCCCAGTGGAGATTTCTGAGCACGGTGGGGGAGGGCAAGGGTTCTCCAGGCAGTGAGACCAAAGCAGGAGCCCCTGCGGACAGTAGAGGCCTGAAGGAGGAAGGAAGAGACGGGTGAGGGTCCAGGAGAAGTGTGGAGAGTGTGCCAACCGCAGGGAAGAGGACCGGAGCCAGTTCTGTGAGCAACGAGGCTACCAAGAAAGGGTAGGAGTGAACACCTTGAGATCTGGAAATGTGGCGGCTAGTGGGGAGAGGGGCTGATCAAGGGAAGGGAGTGGCCAGAGAGGAAGCCAAGGCCTTCAGCCTGTGTGGTCAGGAGGAGGACAGTACAGGCAAACCAGGAGAAGGAGCCACACTGGGGGCCCTGGGCGGGAGGCTCAGGGTTAGCTCTGCAGAGCCACGTGTCCGTGGAAGGAGGCGTCCGGCCCCAAAATGTCCATCATTCTGACGGTGGGGGCAAGTGATGGAGTCCATCAAGGGCCTAGAACTTGGCAACAACAGAGGTGGGCAACTGATCTGACCATGGGCTTCCTTCTAAGTTCTCTTGTCCAAACTTAGAGCATATATCCTTAAGGACCAGCACAGGACACCTGACACCCTTTGCTTTTCTATAAAGAGATACTGGTTAAACCAGTGAATTTCAGGGTAGTGAGCAGCGGCACTCAATGTCCAAGCACATCATCCTGATGTCATCACAAAAGCCCTTAAAGAGAACGTAGGCGACCAGAATGAGTAATAGGAGATGTGACAACAGACTCAAGAAGTTTGAGTGATGCAAGGAAGGAAATGGCCGTGAGCCAAGGAACGCAGGCAACCTTTAGGACCTGAAAAAGGAAATGAATTCTCCTGTTAGAGCCTCCAAAGGAACCAGCCCTGTCAGCACCTTGACTTTCACAAGACTCATCTTGTGTTCCTTACCTTCAGAACTGTAAGAGAATAAATTTGTGTTGTTTCAAACCACTAAGTTTGTGGTAATGTTTTATAGCAGCGATAGGAAACTAATATACCACATCATTAAATTTAAGCTCGACATTTACCATCAAGCTAGAGATCAAATGTAACCATCCTCCCTTGTAGCTGGGCATGACTATGTGACTAATTTCTAACAGACAGAACAGAAGTGATATTTACAGCTTCTGGACTGTCTTCAGCTTTAAGACAGGATGCTTGCTCTAGATTACTGCACTTTCTCTCCCCGCTACGCCCACTGTAACACAGATGTGGCTGGGACCCTGTTCAGTCACAGCAACAAGGGCAAATCCTATAGGCATGGTGGGACAGCAAAAGTTAAGGAACTTGAATCCCTGAATTATCTGGTAGAGCAGAGATGTCCTAAGCCTGGACCAGCCGGACTACAGGTTGATGGGAAAATAAATTTTTAACTGATTTAAGATGCTATATTTTGGGTCCCTCTGTTACATGGCAGCTCACCTATCACCCTAGTACACTGCTGAAAGAAGGTCCCAATTTACTCAGACAAACAAACACAGAAGTAGATCTTTACACCGTTGTAAGAAGATGCTATATTATAGAGGCGGCCAAGGTCCAGGCATACAGGAGGCCTCTATGGTGGATCCAGGATCTCAGATGGTCATTCACTCAACATAAGCCCTCAGTCCAACCTTTCCTGACTTATGGGCCTTATAAAACACAGTAAGGATAGTATTAAAGATGAAACAAGACCAAGAGGGCTCTCTGTATCACGTAAAGCCTAAGTGCACGACCGTTGCCTGAGCCCTGCCATCTGTGGCAGTTATTTTCAGCTCAAGACAAAGATTCTGAGCTACCTGTATGCCTCCAGACCCAAGCTCCTGACCAAAAGGCGGGATCTGGCAAACTCTACACTGACCAGTCCCAGACAGATGAAGGCCTGATCCAGATAACAATCTGGTCAAAAAAGGAAGAGTCCTACTTATGGACTTTTCCCATATTAATAGCCTGAGGGCATCTGAGACAAGTTTACAGTATCTTATAGGTATTCGGGCATTGTTGTCAATTTTTCAGAATTTTTTTCTGCTTTCTGTGGTGGTGGTTGACTACTGTTTCTGCATATCTTTCATTTTCAGCCAACTATGTCTGCGCTGCCAAAAAAAATTTCAGAAATGAACCCAAAATGCCTAAAGATGGAGTTTGGAAAACGGCCCTAAAACACAAGTCAAATCACGTCATTCCTCTGTGCAAAATCCTTGAACGTCCCATGGCCATCAAACACGATGAGGTCGAGCCCTTCCCCCTCACCAGCTTGGTCCTGAAGCACTTCATCACCTGGCTCCAGCCCCAACAGTCTCTTTGCTGGTCATGAATTCCCCAGGGAAACTGCGTCAGGACCGCTGCATCTGCTTTGGCACTGGCCTGGACATCACAGGACACCACAGGCTCCCTGTCTCCCTCCATCCAACCTCTGTTGAAACGTTATCTCACAGAGGCCTTCTCTGGACACCAACTTCAAATAGAGCTCATCCAGCCACTAAATCATCGCCACTCACCCCCTTATTGGGCTTTATTTGTCTTTTCTAGCTCTATCACCATCTGCCATGGTTTATGGTCCACTAGCTAAGATGTATGTTCATTTAGGCAACATTTCTCCATCTCCATCATCAGATCCAAGCTCTCTGGGACAGTCTTTGTGGTGTCCACTGCTGTACCCCCATTGCTGACAACAGTACCTGACACACAGCAGACAGTTACTATTTGTTGAATAAATGAATAAAGCACCCAAACTACCCACATGTGAAAATCCAGCAAAGAGGGAATGATGCATTTTTTGCCAACTCATAATTTTGGACCTGATTTTCACCTTGATCATACTGTTTTCAACCAAATAGTTTTAGAACACCTTGTTTTCGGCCAAATGGACTGGCACAGTCCTGGGGGCACTTCCAACCGTTATACAGCTCCTCACCTGACTCCTGAATCCCTCATTTATTTAGAAAGCACATCTAATTCCCTAGACAAACTTTGCCCATCACAGCCACACCTTTATCGCCAGCTGCTTGCTGGGAAGGCTGCCTGCCAGCCCGGCAGCTGGCATAATCATGAGGTCGGTAATACCAGGGCTCAGGAAGACTACAATTAGTACCTGACAAGCACTTTATGGCCCTCAATTTAAACATCTATGCCATTGTAATTCAGCTCCTTGATGAGGCAAACATGACAGCAACCTCATCTGGAGAACTGGATGAAACGCCTCCTCCCACTGATGGCGCCAGATCATCTGAGTTCTGAGGGTGCTTCCCGACAACAGCCTTCTAGAATTCATGACAGGGACAGAATGTATGTCCATTGACTCTCACACCATTGACTGAATATTGACTGCAAGGGGGCGAGTGGAGGATTGAATGGTTTTAGCTTGCTGTTTCTCCACGGGGTCTCAGAACAGCTGGGGATGGATGATTTTAGACGATTTTGAGGACAAAGCCCACTCACAAAGTGTCTACAGTCTAGCTGCAGATATGCAGTCGCCCACTGGGCCTGCTGAAATAACTCCTTGAAATGCAAACAGTTCATACAGAAGATGTTGAAAACACATTTAATAAAATTCACTTAAATTTCTGATTTAAAACAATAAAACCCAACCATCCTAGTAAATGAGAAAGAAGCTACCTCCAGGACACACCAAAGCCTGTCACAAACCACAGCCAGCATGCCCAGCAACAGAGAAACGCACCATCAAACAGGAATGCTTGTGCTCACAACATCTACCTGGTTCTGCTCTCACAGTTTATGACAATTCAATCTGTGGACAAAGAAGCCACACAAAAATATTGAAAAAGGAAGAGGTATAAGTATTGTCACTTGCAAAAAAGGATGACTGTCTACTTGGAAAATCCATGGGGAACTATTTGGACCGATGAGAATGCTCAAGTAGGTGGCTGGTTACGCAATATTCACAAATGAAAGCTTTCTACATACCAGCAATAATTAGAAAATATGATGATGAAGGGGAGCCACTATAAAATAAAAGGATATCGCTCACAATAGTAACAAAGATATAAAACACTGAGAAATGAAGTGAGTGAAACGAGTAAGATTCCTATGAAAAGGGCTACAACGTCTGGAACTACTCAAGAAATATTTGTGGGATGAATTAATAACTACCAATTCTTTGAGAGGGATATATAAAAGGTAAGAATGAAAGAAAAGATGCACCTTGTTTCTTAAATGAGATGAACCTGCAAAATGAATCTGCAAACATTTCAATCTCTAAGTTTGCCAAGTTCCAACCAAAATATCAATTAATGATTATTATTTTTAATATTCAACAAAATAATTTTTAGTTCTAGCATGAGGATAAATGGATGAGGATAGCTAGGAAAGTCCTTGGAAAGAGAAGTACTATTAACATTATGGAGAGGACTTACCTTATCAGATATTAAAGACTAATAAAAAGCTAAGGTGATTTAAATAGTGGGGCACTGACCTAGACACACCTTATAAAACCTAGAAACCTAGAAATTCAGGAACAGACCAACTATATATAAGGTGTCATTTCAAGTAAGTAGGGAAATAATTTTTTCAACAAATGGTATTGGAACACTGGATTAACCATTTGGAAAATAAATATATCATTAGAGGTTCACTTTATTAAAAAATAAATGTTAAATGTATTAAAGAGTTAAATATTTAAAAAATTAAATCATTAGTATAACCAAAAGAAAATCTAAATGGGTTATTTATAAAGCCATGGATTATTTGCAGGATGTTCTAAGTATACATCAAAAGCAAAAATTATAAAGGTATCAATCTAGTTACATGAGATTTTTAATGTTAAAAGACAAGAGAAAAAACTGGAAAAATGTTTAGTACACACATTAGCGTTGGGGGTGGGTAAAGAACTGTAATATATAAAAAGCAGTTTCACAATTCAGTAGGAAAGAGCTATGTATATTAATAAAAATACTCAACAGGTATGACAAGTCAATTCACTAAACCGGAGCTCATTAAACACTGAAATACATTCAACCTTTCTGATAAACAAAGAAGTTTATCAGTTATCAACTGCCCAACTGGCAGAGGTTTTGTTTTTGCTTTTTATTTAGTAACATCTCCCAGCTACATGCTCAAGGGAAGGCCTCCCTCCCGCACCCCCCACCCGCTGCCGTCTGAGGACAGACAGCTTAGCAATAAGCAGCGCGGGGTTCCACTGTGAGCCCTGCAGCCAAGTGAGCGGGCTTGATTCCCTCCACGTCCTGGCTCCGAGGTCTTGGGTAAGTTACTGAAACGCTCTAAGACTCAGATGCCTCATCTTAAAAGAGGAATAATAATAGTTCCTAGGCATGTTATGAAAACTAAATGAGATGATGCATATAAAAGCACTTGACTCTGGTCCACAGTAAGCTTTCCAGAAATGGCATAGATAACTAAGTTTTAAAAATATTTAAATTTTGCATACCCTTTGGCTCAGGCAGTGCTAGTCTAAAGAACTAATCATAGAGAAGCACCCACATTACGTTTCAAGGTTGTATGCCGCAATGTTGTTAAGACTCACACAACATTCACACACACACACAAACCAAGAAACTGCACCCAATCGACATTTCAACAAGAGAAGATTATCCATGTATGGCCTGGTAGAATACCAGTAAGCCACTTAGAAATAAGGAGTAGAGGTTCTGAAATGGCCCAGAAAGCTCTTCATGATATAAAGTTAGAGAAAATAAGAGCAGGTAACAAGGAGCAAATAATCTGATTTTGTTTTAAAAAAAAATATGAGAATACATGCCAAGATATCTACAGTGATTATATTAGTTAGTGAGGTTATGAGTGATTTTAATTTTCTTCTTTTAACTTGCATTTTCTGAATTGTCTTCAATAAACATAAATCACTTTTATAATAAGATACTACAAGTTTGTTTTTTTAATCTTAATGTAAACTCTCCAAGTACAAAAGTCGGTCATTAGGATGGCTTTTCAAAAGATGCAGAGGATCTTAAAAGCAGGCCTTTCTCTTCCCAGCTGGAGTAGGTCCAGCAGTGGAGATGGACTCCTCTCGCACGATACTGACGGAAGTGCTCAAACAGAAATTGCTCAGCTTCTCAGAGATATGTTTATCCCTCGGTACCTTTGTCCTCATCCTGGGAATAGGGGCTATGATTCCAAGATAATGTACCTATCCCCAAAGATCGAAGCCAAATCCATTCTGCTATACACTACAATAACATTTTTCAAAAACACAGAGTAAAACCAATATCTGTGATAAGAGATAAAACCTCATCCCAGCCCAAAGCTTCCATCCTTAGAGATCTGTATTTTGCCCATGTGATGGCCTCTGCCTGAATCTCCTGCCCTAAGGATGCAATTCTCTCCTTTCCTCAAGGCCTTGCTGCCTCACACCACTCTTCACCGGCCGACTCAGAGGCAGAATGAACTATTCTGCAGGACAGAAGGCATTCCACCCCAGGCTGCCCCCCTGGGCTCACCTGTGTGTACCTCAGCTCCTGACCGCACCTCTGCCTGCCTCAGGATGCCTGGACTTTCCCCAGAGACCCTGGCACCCCCTACTCACACGCTGCAGAAGGACATGGGTCATCAGCTCATGAGGACAGGGGCCCTGTTTGGTGCCGTCCACCAGTGCCCACTGCAGTGCCCGGCACCCTGAGGTCTCACATGACAACCATCGGGAGAAGGGAGGGAGAGTGTGAGGAGGGAGGGTGACCTGAGACAAAGCCAGGTCGAAGCCAAGGTCACCAACAGGAGCTCCTCTCTACTTCAGATGTCTTCCACGGTCCTACGGGCACAGCCTTTCCCAGCACACGCCCTGAAAGAGGTCTCATTCTCAGCAGACTCAGGACGAAAGCGGCCTGCATTTGCATCGGCACAGGCGCGGAGCTCCCAGCTGCTCCCTCCCTTCAGAGAGCATAATGAGTCATGGTCAGCTAGGGCCTCGGTCTCTCTTCATACCTACTCCCTTTAAGCCTCATCAACTTTGTCCTGTCCTTAAGCAGCTGGTTGTCAGGACCCAAGAGCCAGTTGATGTAGTGAACCCTGAAAAAGAACTCTTGGAATCCTGCAGCAATGGCGTGAATGTAACAAGAAGAAATTTGTTTTCTGGCTCTGTCATCTGAAATATTTACTAATCCTCTTAGCTTGACATCATTAGCAAAATTTGACCTGTAAGACTTCTATGATTTTATTCAAGTAATTGATTAAAGAAAGAATATATATCTTCTCTTAAAGGTAGATACATAGACAATGATAGATCTTCCTCAATTTACAATGGGTTAAGTCCTGATAAACCCATCACCAACCAAAAATACTGTTAAGTAAGAAATGCATTTAATACATGTAATCTAAGAACATGATAGGCTAACTTACCTTAAGAATGTTCAGAATACTTATCCTACAGATTTGGACAAAATCATCTAACACAAAGCCTATTTCTTAAGAAAGTGTTGCATATCTCATGAAATTTATTGAACAGCGCACTGAAAGTGTCAAACACAATGGTTGTCTGGGCAGAGGCCAGTTTTAAGGGTGTCGGTTCTCACCGCTGTGATCGTGGGGCTCAGCAGGAGGCCTGCTGCTCACTGCCGCTGCCCAGCCTCACGACGGAGCGCTGCACTGCGCTAGACCATGGAAGATAAAAATTCAAAGTCTGAAGCATGCTTTCTCAGGATGCATACCACTTTTGCACAAACCACCATAAGCTGTAGGCCATATATAACTTTTTTAAACGCCCAGGCAAAGAACAGAGTCCTGCAGATCAGCAGTCCTCAGTCTTTTTGGTACCACGGGCTGCTTCGGGGGAAGACAAGCTTTCCACAGACTGGGGGCGGTGGAATGGTTTGGGGATGATTCAAGTGCATTACATTTACTGTGTACTTTATTTCTATTATCATCACATGAGATCATCAGGCTTTAGATCCCAAAGGTTGGGGACTCCTGCTGTAGACACCCACCCCAGACTACTCCCAGATTAACACCTCCTGGGTTTGAGATGCAAACAATTAACAGATGCCTCTAAATGGACCATCTTCTCTACCTGGTTGAAAATTCACAAGAGATTCTGTCAGATACCTTCATGGAGTTCACATTTGCTAGTTTCCCAGTTTCCCTAACCTCGTCAGCTTGTAACTTCCTCACCAAAGTAAGTAAGGTCAATGCAATCCATCATGTTTTTTAAGAACTCAGAGGGGTCTCCTCATCCTTTTCTAATTGTTCAGGCTACCCTCTGAGCTTGCGCTGAGCACCCACCTTGGAATCACAGCTGGTGAAGGTTCCTGCCAGCCTACCTGTACCCCTCAAGCAGCCTCTGTGGGCAGAGGCGAGGGCCACTGCAGGGAGCGGTCCTGGCAGCCAGAGTGAGCCCCGCAGCAGAAGGAGGACCTGCGGGTTCGAGAGTGGAAAGCCTGCCAGGGATGAGGACGAAGAGCCTCATCCGGGCCACATGCTGATGTGGCTCTCACTCTCTCCGAAGGAGGAAAGATGCCCCAAAGGCAGACACTGCTGGGGAAGATCCTCTCCGTAAAGAAGAGCAGGTTCCAGGTCCAGTTCACCTGCCATCTCACTGTGCGGCTTCAGCAAGTCAGGCCGCTTCTTCTCTTGGTGTCTAGCCCGTTGGAGCTTCTGGAACAGACACCATGGGCTGTGTGGCTTATACACCACAGAAACTTATCCTTCACAGTTCTAGAGGCTGGGAAGTCTAAGGTCAAGGCACCAGCAGATTCGGTGTCTTGTGAGAGTCCAATTCCGGTTTCACAGACGACCGTCTTTTGCTATAACATTACATGGTGGAAAAGGCAAATGAGTTCTCCTGGGTCTCCTTTTAAAAAAGACACAAATCCTAATCACCTAATCACTTCCCAAAGGTTTCAGCTCCAAATACTACCACACTTGGAGTCAAGATTTCACATATTAACTGCAAGAGCAGCAGGTAGGGAGGGTAGGGGATACAGACATTTAGGCCATAGCACTGGGCCTCAGCTTTCTCATCTGTAAGATGGGGATAATGACAGGAAGGCAGACAATTCGACCACTTGATCTTTTGAAGTGCTTTTGAAAGCCAGAAACAAAGACCAGTGCTTAATGTTTATACACGTGGGCCTAGAACCACAGTGTGCATGTTCAGTCGCTCGGCCAGGTCCGATTCTTTGTGACCCCATGGACTGTAGCCCACCAGACTCCTCTGTCCAGGGGATTCTCCAGGCAAGAATACTGGAGCGGGTTGACATGTCCTCTTCCAGGGGATCTTCCCAGCCCAGAAATCGAATCCATGACTCCTGCATTGGCAGGAAGATTCTTTACCACTGAGCCACCTGGGAAGCCCCAGAACCACAGTGCCTGGGTTTAAATTAGTCAGTTACTATCCATGCCAGTTTAGGCAGATAAGTAAATTTCTCTGTGCCTCAGTTTTCTCATCTGAAAAATAGGAGCAATAAGAATGCTTATCTGCAAGGACCTTGATGAAAAGTAGACAATTTACTCCCATAAAGAACAGAGGCTAAGCCCATGGAACGCGTTTACTCCGACGATGCTGTGGTCCTGATGGGTTTCATCTGGGTAAGCTCATGCCTGCTCCCGGGGGACCCAGACAATAACCAGAATTCCTACATTTTCAGCGTCTGGAGGATCTTGTTGCGCTCTAGACAAGAAGAGCTGGACTGGAGAAAGCAAACAGCTTCAGCGAGCAGAGAGGCTGGGGTCATCCTCCAAAATGTGCTATTGCAGACGTCTCCTAGCCTGACTTTTCTCCAAAGGAGTCAGAATGGGAGGGGGTTGTGGCAATGTCATGCTTTAGGATCCTAACACTATTAGGTCAATTATCATGATTTATATCACACAAAGATCTGAAAGCTTTTAAGCCAGATTCTTATACACATCCGAGCCACATAAGAAAAGCTTTTCAGGATATATTTCTTTGTTTGTTCTGGGAGCCCTACATCTCTGACATTCTGACGTCTAACTCATACAGGATGAAAGACTCCAACTGCCCATTTTCTGCCCTAAAAAGTAAATTCTGACTTAAAAACAAGAATAGATAGCTCAGTCTTTACATCCACTGCCCTATTTCTTCCTTAAACCTAAATGAGACCTACTTTAGTTCCTATTATTTTCGCAATACTCCTTTCTCTGTAGCTTTCATGATTTCCTTCTTCGTGCATCCAGGCAAATGCCACTATAGGGCTCTCTCACAGAAATGCTTAACAATCCCAGATAGTCCCATCTTCACTTTTCTCAAGAGCTCTCCACTGCCATAATCTGATTTAAGCAAGGAAAAAAAAAATCACCCTGGGAGGGTAATTGAAAAGGGTACACTACCTACTTTACAGATAAAGAAACCAAAGCTCAGAGAGCCCAGCTCTCATGAAAGACCACGAGGTCAAGACTTGCAAGGGCCATCCTTATATTCTGAACACGACCCTCCTCCTCCCTTCAGTTCCCCCTAAGGCATTACAACTCTCTTTCTCCAAACATCCAAAGGGAGTCATTTGGGTAAAAATCCAGTTGAGTCTTTATACATCAACTTCTTTATCAATGGTTTTGAGAAAACCACTCTATTGCTCTGTTCAGAGCCTCTTCTATCCACATGGGTTTCAGGAATGGCCTGTCGCTGCTCAGCGAAGCATGTTCTGTGGCAGGCGGGAAAAAGGCTGGAACCTACAGATCAAGCCATCCCGTTCCCCAGGTGGCCCTGGTGGTAAGGAAGCCGCCTGCCAATGCTGGAAACGTAGGCGACGTGGATTCGACCCTTGGGTTGGGAAGATCCCGGGCAGCAGGGAACAACAGCCCACTCCAGTATTCTTGCCCGGAACATTCCACGGGCAGAGGAGCCTGGTGGGCGACAGTCTGTGGGTTCACAGAGAGTCAGACACGACTGAGTGACTGAGCAACCCAAGAACTCCATCCTCTCAAGGCAATCTGCTCAATCACTAGACTCAAAACGACAGCCACCCCCCCGCCACCAAGGAGACTTTCTGTCTCCAAACCCAGAGCCTGTCCTGTGAGGGGCGGGGGGCAGGGTGCTAATCCTTGCCCTGCATCCAATATCCAAACAAAGACAGGTCTCCAGGACCATGTCAAAAAGGGAAACCTCTGCAGCCAGACCGGCTACCCATCAGGCTGACAGACAGCCTTGGGGATGACAGCACCAGCCTTCTGCCCTCATACCACAGGCCCGGGCCTGCCAACCTGGCTTCTGGCTGCCGAAGTTCCCACAGCTATTTCAGCATGGATCCCTGCTACTCTCTGCTTCCCTTCATCGAGAAAGCCATTAAAAGAAACGTAAAGCTGATTGCATCTATTATGTCCACCTACAGACCCAACTTGGAGTAAGCTCTGAAATCACTCTGGGGCCCTCTTCAGACCCTGAGTCATTTTTTTGGTTGTTAAAATTAGAATGGGCTCATAGCAGACTTGCTCCTGAATCTAATCGGTGTCAAACATGGCTGGGTCCTACTCCCATTCAACGTTCCCAGAGGGTACTTCCTCTCATCCCTGACTTCCAGCCAGTCCATCAGGCAGGAACACACATCCCAATTGTACAGAAGGAAGAACAGGTTCAGTGGGATAGGGGCTTGCCCAAAGATGCGTCTCAGCAAGTAATGAAGCCAAGATTAACCAAATCTGCCTGATCAACCTTCTTTCCCCTGCACCCTAATCTTTGCAATGTCCCTGGAGATGACCTTGTCCAGCTCCCCGGTGACGTGGGGGTGTGTCCTCCAGGGTCAGCCACAGACAGCCTCAGCATTAACCCCTCAGAGCCCCACCTCTCTACCCTGGCCGGGGCAGTTCCCTCCTCCCACAGGTTTCTCCTCACATCTCCACCTCTGCAAGCCCAGCTCCAAAGTCACCCGCTCTGAGAAGCCCTCCCAGGCCGAACCCAGTGGGAATTCACGCTTCCCTTCGCGCTCCTATAGCCTCTGCTTGTGCCTCCGCAAGAGTGTATTCAAATCAGCCTCATATCTTTTGTTTCACTTGACAACAAGCTCATGGCCCTTACGATGCATTGTGCAGCGGTTGAAGTCTTCAGCCGATTTAGTTTTTACCGCTGTTCTCTGAAATAGGCGCTGTTATCATCACCCATTGTACAGATGAGAACGCTGGGGCACAGGAGGGGGAGTGGCCCGTCCAAAATTCAGGCGGTTGGTAAGTGACGGCGAACGAGTCCGCCCGAGTCACGCGCTCCAGTAACGTAACCTGCTCACATGCGAGCCGCCCACACTGCCACTTATATTCGAGGCGTGTTCAGATGCCCACAGCCACGGGTGCGTCATTCTTGCTCCTGAATGGAGCTCAACGTCCAATGCAAGGTCACCTCTCCCCCGTGATCAGCTGACACTGGCCTGCGTGTGGATTCTGGTCCAAACCTCCAGCCTCCCTGAGCATCTGCCTCCCTGCTGTGGATGGCCACCTCTGGCAGTCCTTCCCGAGGCGCTTAGGAGGATGAAGTTGGAAGCACTTTATCATCCATGAAGCCAACAGCATCTGTAGACACAATTCTCTTAAAGGGACTTCAGGAACGCCCATGATGGATGGCTCCCTGGCATCTGACTTGATCCCCGTAAACCCAGAGGATAGGACAGAGCTACATAGCCCATCTGCCCAGGCCAACGTGTGCCCGGCAGCTGTGAGCAAGCATTTGGCAGTGGGCTTAGAGCCTGGCAGACTTCGTGAGTCTCTGCTTACCATCTCACCCTGGGCTCACCACTCTGAGCCTCAGTTTCCCCATCGATAAATGGGGCTAATGGAAGAACTCCTCTTACCAGGTTGTTATTAGATGATGCATTTGGGAGAAATAATAGACTCTAGCACTACACACAATCCATAGTTCTTATTTAATTGTTAAAAATATCAACTAAATAAGGTCATTATCATAACAAAATAAGAAACCAAACTGCACTTCACACTATACCAGACTGGGGCAGAAATAAGGTAACATTTCTCTGAATGTTCAAAGATGAGAGGGATGGGGCAGCTCAGGCGCCCTGGGAGCACCTTGCTCAGCACACCCCGGCCCTACAGGTGGTTCGTGCTGACAGGTTGATGCGTCTTCCTCATCTGCACCCCTCGAGGTCACCCGGACCCCAAACCTGGGGCCAGGCCCAGCTGCCAGCCTCACCTTCATTCAGCTGCCACGCTGGCCACCGAGGCTTGTGATCTGCACTCAAACCAGGGCCCTGAGGGGGCCAAGCCTGGGCCAGGCTGGCCGGAGCCAAGATGAAAACTGAGGGTTGCAGTCCTCAACACTGAGCACCTTCAATTTATGTTGTATACGCAGGTCCCATCCCCAGGGCCTCCCCCGGGTATCTTAGAGGAGGAGGGATATTTCAGCATCAGTTCCCATCTCCAGGTCGCCTGCCCTCGACAGCCCTGTGCCCTGGGCCCCCCCACTAAGTAACGCTCACCTCAGAGCTCTTCTTGCCCTTTCGGGCAGCATGCCCTTCTCAATGTTGTGTCAGCGCTCAGACCTGTCCTAACAATTTCCAGCCCCAGAGAGAGGGGTCAGAGTCTCATTCCTGTCTCTCCCAGGGGCCACATTGTTCTTTAGACAGTGAAACCACCGACTCCAGCAACCCTGAAGCTTCCGGACGTAAGGGAGGGGCTTCTAAATCACCTGAATACAGAGCCAGACCAGAACAGGACCTTCTTCCAGTTACATCCACCTCCCTGGTTTCCCAAACTAGAAGCACCTGGCTTTATGCGTGTGCAGGAGCAAGTCGCCCAGGGGAACCAAACTAAAACCCACAGAAGTCCCTATCCTCAGGAGCTGGAATCCAAGGCAATTCTCAGAGGCCAGTTCTGCAACTTCCTGCCTGCTCCTCACACCAAAAGAGAAGTATGTCATATCCCCAGTGCATACCCCACCCTGTGGCGTCTGCCGAACCCCCTGGGCACCAGATCCTATGCTTTTATTTAGTCTTCAAAACAACACTGATCATGTTATCAAACTTCCATGTTATACAACACGGAAGGGAGGCCCCAAGCGAAGTGACCCCCAAGGCCGCCCAGCAGGGCTGTGAGCCAGACCGGGGCCTCTAGGGCTCGGAAGTCCAAGCTCTGTACTGCACTTGCCTTCTCTGGGGAGCGCATGAGACCCCTGGCAAAAGGTCTGGGGCATTGGAGGGGCTCGGGAAGGACCTGTCGCTTTGTTTTGTCCACGGTGGAGCCACCAGGCTGGAACCAGGGCCACAGCCTGCTGAGGATCTAGAGTGGTCAAAACAAAGTCAATCAGACCATCTCAAGACCCACCGTCCACAGGAGTCCAGCAGGTAGGATGGGCTTAGCTGGGGATGTCATAGCCGGGGGGACTT
Source organism: Cervus canadensis (assembly GCF_019320065.1). Taxonomy (NCBI): domain Eukaryota; kingdom Metazoa; phylum Chordata; class Mammalia; order Artiodactyla; family Cervidae; genus Cervus; species Cervus canadensis. The sequence continues at coordinate 9,879,697 of NC_057399.1, read as the reverse complement.
CTGGGGTCCCCAAATCTCTCAAACCAAACTCATCATCTCCACACTGCCTGGCCCAGAAATCTTGAGGTCTCAACAAAATGCTTGCACATTTGTTGGCAAGAATCAAAGCTCTTTTTGGAGAAAACAAATAGTATTGGCTACCCACTCCAGTATTCTTGCCCGGAGAATTCCATGGACATAGGATCCCCACAGGCCTCAGTCCATGGGATCACAAAGAGTTGGAGAGAACTGAACGACTAACACTTTCACTTTCATCCCAGCCTCCCATTCCTGGGCTGCGTGAACTGGCCCAGTCTAGGCATTTCACATTTCGATCAGATATGCCAGGCTTTGTCCCAGTCCCCAAACCTAGCAGCCCCCCATGCCTTCCTGGCTGGATCGCAAGTCGCTGCTTACAGCAGACAGCCCTAACCCCCACACCACCAAATTCCTGCCTGGGACCCTGTTCCACAGTTCGCTTGCAGATGGCGTCAGATCTGACACCTGCCACCGAATGGCTGAATTCTGAAGACGCCTGACAGATGACAGGAAGACATGTTAATCACTTCTTGTTCTAGACACTTCTTTCTGTAAGACAGCCTGCAGAGGTCAGGAAACCTCAGCTCCCTGGCTAACTGCTTCCACAGTATTGTTATCTCACACTGTGCTCTCCTCACTTAATAGAAAGTTGAATGAATCACCTATGTGAACAACATCTCTGTGTCTTTGATAAAGATGTTATTGGAAATAGCCAACAGCCCTGGGAGAACAACCCAGAATTAATTACTCTTTGTGCTTAGTTTCAGACACAGTTGATATCTGTAACTCTTTATGACTTTGTAAAGCCTTTTCACATTAATCTATTTCTCTCTCTTTCCCCTCCTCCCTCCTCAATGATCTCTGCAATAACTCCACGGACAAGCAGGGCGGGCATTGCTATTATCCCCATTTTAACAGATGATAAAACTAAGGTGTAGAGAAGTTAAACTACTATTTCAAGGTCACCCTAGTGAGAACCAGAGATGGGTCACACATGGCAAGTACAGAGCCCTTTCCACTGAATCACCTGGCCCTTGAGCTAAAAGATCTCTCTCTGGCATCTGGAGGGAAACACGTTCTCCTGACACAGTGACCCCAGAATCCTGCTCCCTTGCCTGCAGCCCCAGTATGCGGGTGGAGCCGTCCACACCTCACAGATGCCTGATCGCGTCTCCTGCCTCTGCTCCCTTTGGAGGCTCGGTTGTGACTTCATCCAAAATGGTCATGCTGTACACTGCGTTTACGCCGCTCGTGCAAAAAGCACCTGCTAAGTGCTTACAGCGAGCCAGTGGCCACGCCAGGTGCTCAGCGGCATGGGCAGTCGTTCACTCCCAGATATGGCCGCGGGCCTGCAGGCTGCGTCCTGGGTGTGGGGGCACAGCAGATACGATGCAGATGACACACCTATCCTCACATGCTGGCCCGGCTCACGGCCAGGCTTGGTCGTGGACAACAGCCAGCAGCGACAACACACAGCTCTAAGGACTCCAGGGGTCAAGAGCTCACCCTGGGCCCAAGGAGATTCAGCCCTGAGCTCTCAGGGCACCTCAGCTCCTTCTGGAAGTGGACAGGGATTCGGGAACAACCACTTCACACTTACAACCTCATTCAGCAAAGCTCGGACACAGATCTCACACACTACTTTGCTAGCCTCAAACACAGCCCTCCACTGAAACGAGAGCTGGTTTTTATGTGACTATACAGCATTTTACATTTTCATATGTGTTATAACAAAATGACAATAATAAAATTCAGCGGCTGCCTATCAACGTGGCCCCCTGTGCTTAATGCTTTATATGAACGTTCCACGACAGCCTTCAAAGTAACCCATCCTCATTTCACAGATGAGGTCACCGAGGCTCAAGGAGTGAGCAGCGCCAGCACACACACCCAGGTTTCTGATGCCATGTGTGAGGGTCTCTCCACAGCGCCCAGCTGTCCTCCCCACATTCACACTGATGTGGAAAACACACGGATGCCATTATAGACAACCGGATGGGGCCTCATAAATCCTTCTGCGCTCACCCATTCATTCCGCAAATGCTTAATGAGCATCTACCACGTGCTCAATAAATGTTCGCACCAGAGGGCTTCCCTGGTGGCCCAGGCAGTAAAGAGTCTGCCTGCAACGCAGGAGACCCAGGTTTGATCCCTGGATGGGGAAGATTCCCTGGAGAAAGAAATGGCAACCCACTCCAGTACTCTTGCCTGGAGAATTCCGGACAGGGGAGCCTGGTGTGCTACAGTCCACGGGGTCGCACAGAGTCGGAGACAACTGAGCGACCAACACAAGTACAGTCAAGTGCTAGAAGCCGCGTGGGGCACGACGGTGAGCCAAGCAGACCACGTTCCCAGTCCCCTGCCAGAATGCGGGAAGACCAACACGGATCAAATATTCCAGCAATTTAAAACCGCCTCTGTGACAAGCACTACAAAGGTTCGAGATTCTTGGAGAAACTGTAGTAGAGGTTTCTCCCAGGGAGGGAGGATAGAGGAAGCACACTTGAGCTGGTATTTAAAAGATGAAGGAAGATGGCAAAAGCCCGTTCCAGACGGTGGGGACAGCCTGTGAAAAGGGCCCGCACACACTCTCTGAGCACGATGACCAGAGAGACTTGCAAGGGGCCCACGTCTGGGCCCAGAGAGCGCGGGAAGAGGGCTCAGGAATGGAGCTGGGGTGCACGGGGCAGGCCGCAGGGCTTGCAAGGGCACAGGGAGCAGTTCTGCTCCCATTCCCAGAACAACGATGAGTCCCTGCAGGGTATTAGACAGGGAGGCCACCTGACCAGTGCGCTGGGTCATGGTCCCAGCGGTCCTCTGTATCTGAGGACAGCCTGCACCTGCCCCCAGGCTGCATGGAAACCCCCGGTGGCCTCCCTTTGAGAGCATCACTGTTTTAGACTCACCTCCACATGCCCTGGAACCAGCACTGCGCCTGGCACCAAGGAGGTGCTTAGCAGGTATGAGCTACACATAAAGGAAGCATCACGGCGGCTCGCGACACGATCTAAGTCTAAAAGGAGACCCGCACAGAGACACAAACACCGATGCCCCAGAGAAACACGCGGAGGTGAGAGGCTCTGCAGAGAGCGGGTACCTGCGAGCCAGCTGTGCAGACAGACGCGCGTAAACTGAGTGGAGAGCACAGCGCTGGCTGTGTGTGACGAGTGGGCGGACAGGGAAATGGGTGAGGATGAGGCTGAGTTAAAGGGAGAGGCAAGCGGCCGGGTGAAATTCATCAAAAAAAAAGAGAGAAGCAGCAGCTGCTGACAAAACGTGCCACTTGCTTTCATGGGAGGCAGAGAGCTCCCATGTGAAGATGCTATTTCACTTTAGAGTTTAAGCAGCAGAGATCAAAGTCAGACCATCCGGACTGAAATCCCCAGCTCACCACGTGGTTGGTTGTGATGTTAAATAAGTCACTTAACCTCTCTAAGCCTCATCTGTAAAACGCAGACAGTAATAGCACCTACCGCATCAAATTGGCGTGAGAACTAAATAAGTACTTGACACAGGGCGGACACGCGCTGAGCGCGGGATGAAGGTGAGTCACTGTTGTTGTAGTCTCTTTCCTCACCTACTTGCAAATCATGTTTTCTTTTCCTTTTTCTTTTTTAAATGACAATAGATTAGAAGTTCTCTAAAGACTTCCCAATGTTTCTAGAATTCAGAGTCCAGCAAGGAGGGTCAGAAGGGTCAGTCGGGCCCTGAGAGGACACTCTGTGGAGTGATGGGTGAGCCAAAAGTCTATCAACGTCAACACACTGGGTGGAATCATTTGCATGGACTCTGATCATACGCCCTGGGGTGGGCTTCCAGGCCCCCGGCTGCCAGTTAAATCCCTGAAACAATTCTGGGCATTCTCAGACAAGCTTCAGTGAACGGGTAGTTTCAGAAACAAAGTGATTTGGATAATCGATTTGGATATAGTGATTATTATTAGAATGGCTGTTGCTTTCAAAATCAGTTCCCTCTGAACAAAGTCAAGTGGATCATGGGCAGAGTGTGAAAATATCATTTTCTCTCTGCCACCTCCCAACCCTGCACCATGAGAACAACAATAATGCATCACTCCACAAAGTCCTTCTTTGGCTAGATTTTATCCGAATGGGGACTGATGATGTCCTTGCCAAATGGCAGGAGAAGGGGTCTGCTTCAGCCAGCAGCTGTGGAACATGGGCACTGATGAAGACAGATGAGTCCATTTACTCAGCACTTTGGATCTACCACTAATTTTCTAGATGACAATGACACTTTATCCTTCCAGCAACGTAGACTGTTCAAAAAAGACGGAAAAAGTAGAAAGTTGGGTGAAAAGAACGCCCCAATCAGCCCCCAAAGATGTCATAACATTCATGCCCTGGAGTCAAGGAAAAATTCTCAAATATTCAGACATCAGCTCATAACCAATTTACTTGTACTTTGCACATGATTCTTGTAAACTTGGCTATTTGATTTGGGGTTCAGAGCAAAACCAGATCAGAGAAATAGTCACCTCCAGATGGAGCTTACCCAGTTCCTGGATCAGCCCTGACCACAGAAGGATAAAGAGCAGAGACTTCCAGCCCAGGAGCTAGGCACCTGGAACATGTCTTGCTGTTCAGGGGACCCCAGAACACCCCTTTATTCATTATATTCAGACTTGCACTAGACTACCTGGCTCACCAAGCCTGATGACTTGGCTTCATTCCCACAGCATCTACTGGGACCAGAACTCAGCCCAGTCTCTGTGACCTGATAACTCCCCGGAGGTGGGAATGGGGTATCAGAACCTTATTCCTCCAGCCACCAACTGCCAGTTAGAGTATTGCTCCAACAAACTAATCTCCTAAAACCATAATACTTCTCAGATGCTGGAAAGGATTTCTTCCCCAGGCTTGATGTTGGAGGACCTTGGAGGATGGTGTGTGAGTTTGTCAGGGGAGGGGAGACTGACACCGACTCTGCACAATATCTTCTGTTGGAACATCCAACAAGTACCCTTTTCCCTCTGCACAACAACTGGGTCCCTCAAAGCACCAAAGAAGGAATAAAGAGCAAGCAGAAAGCTCACCCCACACGGCCTGGCATAAAAAGCACTTCCTCAATTTGTTAAAACTATACCCATTAATCCTCTTCGAATCAGAGAGCTGAGTTCCAAGCTTTTAGGTCTATTTGCTTGTTCAATAAATATTTATTGAGCTCCTGCCCTGTGCCTGGCCCTGAGATACTGCCTAGAGGGGTGGGGTGTGCACAAGGGAGCCAGACACACCCAGTGCCCACCCTTACAGTGCTCACAGTGGAGCAGAGATCCTCAGTGCTGCAATTCAGAGAGAAGAGCAAAGACTTACTAACTAACCGAGCACCAGCATCGAGGCCATCGCGGTCTTAGCAACCAACCGAGCACCAGAGCCCGGACCACTGACCCCAGCTGAAGCTCACGCTCCTGTGGTCAGCCAGGCACACCTGCTGGCTCCTGGGAAGGTACAGAGACAAAGGCATCTCACCGGCCTCACTGCAAACTGTTACATAAGCAGAGAGGATAAGAATGAGCAAAAGGAGCAGATGAATGCGACGCTCCCTGGGCAAATTATGCCATTTAATTTTCTCACCTTCCTAGAACCAAAATAAATAACCAAAAAAGTAAGCAAGAAGAAGCCACTGACATTTCATCCCCAAACAACATGGGGAATGACCAAACAGGTGCCTCAGGAAGGGTATGCCTTCCCCATCCTCCTCCCCGACCCCTCCTGACCATGGTCAGGTCACACTGTGTGACCGCCAGTTGGGCTGTGAGACCCTCAAGGGCGGGATCCATGTCACATCCACCTCTGTACCCCAGAGCCTAGAAAAGGGCCTGGCAGAAAGTTCTCTCCATCACAACACGTAGCATTAGTATGATGGAGCAGAAACAGGCGGAGCTGAGGCAGCCATCTAGGTGGGCCTCTCAGATCCCCTTCAAAGAGAGAATCTACAGGACAAGTGCCCTCAGCTAAGCCTCCAGCTGTAGCTTCAAGATCTGTTGCAGTGTTTAATTAAGACAAGGACACATTCTTCCCAGGGAGCCTGCAGCCAGTGACCAAGCTGGGCAGGGATTCTAGAGCCTGAGTTCTTTCGGTCTCCGATATGTGATCCCTCAGGCTTCCCTGAAGAATCTGGGTGCAATGCAGGAGGCCTAGCTTTGATCCCTGGGTCAGGAAGATCCCCAGGAGAAGAGACTGGTCACTCCAGTATTCTTGCCTGGAGAATCCCATGGACAGAGGAGCCTGGCAGGCTACAGTCCACGGGGTCACAAAGAGTCAGACATAACTGAGCATTACTTTCACTGATCCCTCTAACTGGCAGCCGTTGCTCTGGAGCACCCCAATGGGCTGGCCAAGACTTTCTGAGACTCTTCTCCCAGCCCACCTTCCTTCCCCTTTACTTTCACAGGGGTCAGAACAGCACTGTGATCTGAGGGCTTCACTACCTCCTCTTTACCTTTCAAGGGTATTACCCCTAAGATCTCTGGAACTTGTATTTCCATCTTGGCCTGTAACTCTTGATGGACCCCAAACGATGAGCATCCGTGACATCCACACACTCCTTTACATAACCCAGCCTCCTTTTAAGTTAGGTTGGTCAACAACTATTTCTGATCAATGAAATATGAGTAGAAATAATACATGCCACTTCCAAGTAAAGAAAATCTCGTGTGCCTTCCCCTGAGGATTTCTTCCTGCCCCTGTCTTCTTGAGGCCAAAAGATGGGAGAGTGACAACACAAGAGCAGCCTGGAGTCCTGTGTTCTCACTTGGCGGAGGGCCTCCCAGGAGGTTCTGACCCACACTGGATTTGGCTGAGCAGTATATAAATTTGACTGTGTCAAGCAAAACAGATTAAGGATTTGTTGATGCAGCACTGCCAAGTCCACCCCGACTAACAAAAGTTATACATCCTCTGTGTGTGTGTGTGATAAGTCGCTTCAGTCATGTCCGACTCTTTGCAACCCTATGACCAGCCCACCAGGCTCCTCCGTCCATGGGATTCTCCAGGCGAGAATACTGGAGTGGGTTGCCACGCCCTTCTCCAAGGGATCTTCCTGACACAGGGATTGAACCTGCATCTCTTATGTCTCCTGCATTGGCAGGCGGGTTCTTTACCACTAGCGCCACCTGGGAAACTCAGTGAATTTATTTAACACTTCTATTTTCACCCCTGTCTTACACTTTCAGCTTGTTCATTTCCCTGTTGAGATTTCACATCTCTGCATAAAGAAGTTGATGATCTTCCTTAGAGGGGAGGCCAAACACATGAAGAAGAGTCCTTTAAAAATACAGGTAGCGAGCTAAAAGTCTTAGCGCAATATCTAGTTCTAAAGGTATATTATTCCACGCACCTTCTCCTGGGTGCCTAGCTAGGTCTGAGAAATTGGTTGGGAGTAGGCATGGCATGACCAAGGGCATTTCCCTCACGCCAGGAAAGCTCGGGGGTCGGTGCTCGTGGGAACATGCAGGAGGCAGCTCATCTTAATCCTGATACATGGGGTCTTCTAAGTCCGTTGGTGATGGGGAGGTGGAGCTTCTCTGAGGAAGTGATCCAGAGAAATCATTCATACCATGGGAAGCTAACTCAGAAGGCAGATTCTAATTTATTCACTTATAGTTCAGTTCGGCACACATTCACTGATGCCCACTGCATGTAAAACCCGGGGGCGTCAGACTGGCTCTGCCCTCACAGAGCTACAGTCCAGCAGGGGAGAAAGAGACAAATATGGAAGACATGCTGGGAGATACACATGAATAAAGATCTTGCGCTCACATCCTCTTTCTCCAACACCCTTTTCAGCAACATGGCACCGGAAAGTGATTACAGAGAAACATGGCTTTACATCATGTTTTGAGATTCCATATCCATTACGTTTATTTCTAATTCAGCTCTGCGGAGTCAACATCATCATATCCACTGGGTGCAGGAATAATAAGACTGGTGACAAAACTGGCATGAATAGTTACTGAGCACTCATAGGACATCAAGCATTGAATTACTTTACCGAGAGAGTCTTCTTTGATCCCCATATCCTATCAAGCAGTTAGTGTATTAGCCCCATTTTACAGATGAAGAAACAGAGGCAAAGTGGCTTGTCTAAGGTCACCAGGCAGCTACATGGTACCCAATGGGGATATAGACCCAGGTCTCCTGACATGATGAGATGCTCATCCAACAGGTGCTTGGAGCTATGGGAGCTGAAGGGTCTGACTGTGCGCCCAGCCTCATCCCCTCGGGGACTCTCTCTCCTCCTTCCCCTGCAGTGCAACTGACTTCAGTTACTGTTTGGTCTGCCAGACACCCCCACTCTTAAGCTCCCCTCTGCAGCCTCTCCCATGCAGTCAGGCCTCAGAGCACCTCCATCCCCTCCCACTGCCTCTCCATCTCTGCTCAGGGCCCAGCATCTCCCCCTTCAGTTGCTACAACAGCTTCCTGGCTTCTCTGTCTCCTCCTTCTCTCCACCTTCCTGCCTCTACATCCCTATTGTCCGTTATCTTGTCACATTCATGTTCAAAAATCTCCCACGGCTCCTCACCGTTCCAAAATGAAGGCCAACCTTCTTGACACGGCATTCAAGGCCCTCCACACCCACCACCAGACTGCCTTTCCTTCTACAAACCCTGCACTCAGGTGGAAACAGAGGAGGTCAGCACTCCCCAAACACACCTCACACTCTGCGTCCTCCATCCTTTGATCTTGGTGATTGTTTCTGGGATCCAACCTCCATCTGCCTGAGCCCACACCTCTTTGGGTCAACATTATATTCACCCTTCCAGACTCATCTTGACCTCCTCTCTCCCAGGAAATCTAGATGTGGTCTTCCTTTTCTCATAATGTTCCTGGCATCTATTGCTTCTTTCTTGAACTTAGCATTTCCCAAGTACATATCTGTGATCAGATCCACCTGGCATCCACCCCACTTTAACAGCCTCTGATGTACTCTGAGGAATCACCTCTTCTCCACTCTGTATTCAATGTGGTTGGATGGGGCTGACCTCACCACCCTGTTCCTCCATGAAAGGCTGACGGATGTCCCAGACCCACCAATATCATGTTATTGGTTCGAGGATGGACATTTGACCCAACTCAAGCCAATGAGAACTGAGCTTAGGATTTTTGCTGGAATAGTCAGGAAAGAAACGCTCTTCTTACTGGAGTTTCTAAACTGGGAGGGTGTAAACTCGCAGCTGCTAGGGGCCATCTGTACAGCCAAATGGGGAGAGCCTGGCTGAGGGTGAAGCCAAACACAAAGGAAGTCAGAGCCAAGAGACGAAGAGGGAGACAACTTTTAAGATATTTCAGTTCTTGGATTCAGCCATACCTGAATACAGCTCACTCCAGGATTTTTCAGCCACATGAGCCAGTTAAAGTTGGGTTTCTGTCACCAGGCAGTGGGGTTTAACCACAGACATGTGAGCCTGATCCTAGAAGACCTCATTTTCTCTTTATTTCTAAAAACAGCTATATTGAGATATAATTCATATGCCGTAACATTCATTCTTTTAAAGTGTGTAGATCCATGGGTTTCAGTATAGTCACATAAATGTGCGGACATCAGGACGGATTACTTTCTATCTTGAGCTGAAAACGACGAACGTGCGCTTGTTGTGTTCTGCCCTATCCGCCAGCTCCTCTCCTGAACCCAGGACTGGGTTTGCCCCTGCTTTCTGCAATACCAGTAAACGCAGCAGGTGCTCAGTTAATGCCTACTAAGCTGTACTCAGACCTCCTTGAAAAGCTTGGCCTCCATCCCACAGGTGTTTGGGTCCACTCTAAAGTACAAAGAATGAGACAACAGATATTTGGCAACCCCCTCAAGGAAAGGACATACTCACCAATCACTAGGTTTCCTAAGCTGGATCCCTGCGATGGGGTAGACTTTCTGAGAGGTGCACACCTGGAGCGTGCTCCTTTGGCTTCCTGGACTTTTCCCAAGTTTATTACAGAATAATTGAAAATAGTAACAAGTGGAAGACATACAAATCCAACAATAGGGGAATGACTTAAAACTTATGGGACACCCATAGGATAGGATAGAATAGAATAGTAAACAGCCACTAAAATTCATCTTTGCAAAGAGGATTTGAGGGCATGGAGACATAACCATGCTATAACATTAAGTGAATGAAACAAAATATAAAAGGATGCATAAAGATCTCAAGCACACCAAATAGTAAACACCAGCAACTGGAAGGGAATAATGCTAATTATTAGATGCAATTATCTTTGCGTAGGTGGATTATATGCAGTTTTCTCATGTTTCTCTACAATTTTTTTTTCAAAATGAATATTACTTTAAATAAATCAGGAAAGCCAATAATATCTGTAACTCAGCCCTTGGTTATTATTTAATTTTATTAATATGACTACCAAAGAATGAGAAACAACCACAGGAAGAATATTTCTGAGCCTGTAAAACTTTTATTTAAAAAAGACACTGTCCCTCGGAGTCTTTTAAACAAACATATAGGTAATCTAACCCACCATGTTTCCTTTTTAATCTTGACTGCCAAGAAGCTCAGAGCTAAAATTTAATTCACAAAAATGCAATAGTCATCTTAGCCCAGGTTCTGGGTTCAGTAACGCCCATTTATCTACGTGGTTTCTGCTGCTTCCTCTTATCTGTATTTTCCGTTGTCTTGCTTGTCTTTTCATATATTCACATGTTCCTTGGAATACATGAAGAAGTACTTGCTGAAGAGATTGGAGGTGCACCCAAGAAGAGAGGTCCTGCCTAGCAGACATTCTGCCGGGATGTTTCATTTTCACAAACACATGGCATTGAGTGGGGCTCTGAATCCTTTATTGCCATTCTAATTACAGCAGAGGGGCAACTGAGTAAGAGTGTGTGGGAGGCTCCTGGATGGAGACAGGCTGGTCCCAGTGATCAGATTAAGCCATGTCTTGCTAATCTCCGTCTCCGAAGGCTGTGTGGACAGCGGTCCATCCCGGCTGCCCACAGTTTCTGGCCATTGACTGAGAGCAAACGATAGCGAAGCTGCCACAACATGCCCACCACGTCCATCCTGCGTTCACATCCACAGACATCAAGTGACGCTGCCAAGAGTGCCTAGACAGTACACCCAATCCCTAAAGACATCCTGTCTGAATCAAACAGGGTCCGCGCGCTCTAAGACGAGCCCCAAACACCCTTCAGGTTTTATTGCAATTACCCAGCCCGATCCTTTACTTTGGCTTTAGAAAGAAAGCCCCTCTACTCGATAAAGATGGGCCACTTGAAAAACTTAAGTATTCTATCACCTGGGTGTTCTCCCAACTGTGGCACCTCATGGCAGGAGATAACATACTTATCTGATCCTAAGCCAAGATTCTTTTTTTCTGGTGATAACTTCACTGACTCTTCATGAGATGAGGAAAAACAAATAAGCAAACTCAACATTTTAGTTGTGACCATTTTACCACATCTAAAGTTGCAATGTCTTACTTGTGAATCTACAGCAGAGGAAAGGGGAAGCAGGAAAGGAAAGGAAGGCAGCAAACACTTATTTAGTGCTTCCAGCATGCCAGACAGAGGACTGGCTGCCGTGCTGTCCACTCAAGGCATCTTTCCTTCCAGCCAGTTATCTCCCTTAAGCGTCACAATACCATCCTGCGGAGTACATATAATAGTCCCAGTTTTTCAGAAATGGAAATCTAGGCTTAGAGAGATTAAATCCCTTGCTCAAGGTCACCCACGGGGAAGATACGAGGTTTCTGACCAGACTCAGGTCAGAGCCACCCAAAGCCGGTGCCCTGTACCCCTTCAAACGTCTAGAAACGCCTCTGCTCGCGTGAGGCTAAGATTGCCCTCTGCCCTCCTTCCCTCGAGCTCAAGTGCCTTCTGACTGCCTCATCCTCTTGACTTTAGGCCCCCTCTCACTCAGAAAGGCATCAAGACACACTTGAAAAATAAAATATAAAAGCATCAACCCACATCCTGAAATTGAGCATCCTTCCCTTTGCTGCCACTAACAAGCTAATATGAAATCTCTTTCAGGGAAGCTTTCTGAATGGAATAAATTGGTGAAAACATTATGCAGCTGACAATATTTGGTGATGATGCAAACAGGGCTGCCCTGTCCACAAATGGTTTTGTCTCCAAAGAACCTGCTCTCCTGTGTCCTTTTCAAAAAAAAAAAGATGGAGCAACAGAGAAACAGTACCCAGAAGACGGGCTCGGTATAATTGCACTGCCCTCTCTGCTTATGTGTGTCGGACAAGTACCCCCAGAGAACTTGAAATGTTCTGGAGAAGACAGGAATGTCATTCGGAGATGACTCCGCAGGGGCTGGCTCTGCACAGCCCCCCAGCTTACACCCTCCCAGGGCAAAGGAGGCCTCTCCGCTTGCGCCTCCGTGCCCGCCACCCACTGCCACCCGTTCCTTCACCTTTTATTTGCATCGCAGAGAAGACCGGTTCATCAGTGAAGGGGGGAGGCGGGAAATAAGACGCAATCCAGATTTCTGCTTTTTCCGGGGACCCAAAAGCGGGGGGTGGGGGGTGGGGGGGGTCACACAGAGAAGGAAGTGGAGCCTAGGGTGCCCGATCAGCGTGGCACGGCGTCCCTCCCCTCCGCTTCTGCACCAGGGCTCGAGCAGAAGTGCCCAGGGAGCCCCAGGAAGCCGGGTCAATTAAGCCCGTTGCCTTGGCCCGGCTTGGCGCGGTGCAAGAGGCGCCAACCGAGCGTTCTGCACAGGAAACCACTGCCCCCTTCAGGCCGCGTCTCAGCCGCTGTGGCCGGAGCGGAGGGGCTCCCTCAGTCTGGAAAAACTCGCAAACCCGACCTCACGCGGCCAGCGACTGCTCCTCTGAGCCCCCTCGGCGCACCCTAGTTCTCGGGCGGCGGAGATGTGCGCTGTTGCCACAGCTGGAACGCAAGCTGAGGGTGTGAGGAGGGGGCTTAGGACGGAAATCTCTGGGCTCCTCTGCTCCCCTCAGAGAAAGAGGCCGGGAAGGCAAGCCGACTGCTTGCGCTCCAAGTCCGCGCCCCGGGAAACTGCGCCGGCAGCCGCCCGGCCACCAGCAGCGGCGCGGCCGCACACCCTCGCGCGTCCGGGGCGAGACCTGCTCGGGCCACTCTGAGCAACTAACCGGAAGGGGTCTCAGGAAGCCGCTCGGCCACAGGCAGCGCCAGGCACCTGCAGGCAGCAAGCAGCGCTGCAGAGCCGGCGGCCCCACACCGGCCGGACCGGTGCGGGTTCCGAGCTGCTGGCGCGCACCAGGCGCCCAGCCCCGATGCGCGCTCCAGCCCCTGGGTCCCCGAGTCCTCCGGACCTCAAAAGCTCAATTAGGCTTTTCTGAGGCCCGCGAGCAGGCCCGTGGCTTCTCCAGCCCCCGATGGCCCAGTTTATAGTCAATGCGCCTGTTCTTCCCACCTAGCACTCCACAGCCCCACCAGCGGGACTTGGGCAGGGGTGACCACTGCAGGCCTTTCAGGAGGTTCAGTTACCACCTTCTCCACTCTTCCTCTGGGCAAAGGAGACCCTAGTTTTCTACCCCACATCCCACAAGCATACACACATACACAATCCCAGAGGGGAAAGATGCTCAGCAAATCTGGGCACCAGCTTTGCGAGCCGAGCCCGGCGGGACCCGGAGGGTAAGCCCTGAGCCCCAGCCCGAGGTGCCCTCGGCAGGCTCAGCGAGGGCTCTGCCCAAGGGCCGAAGCTTGCGTCTGCCCAACACGCCCTGGCCCACTGACCCCGCAGCCCCGACGGCGCGGGCGGCCGGACGCTCACCTCGGTGTCGTAGAGTCGCAGGTCGAGGAAGTAGGGGCGCAGGAGCGACTCGTTGCGGATCTGCTCGATGGCCAGCTCCACTGCGGGGAGCACGCCGCGCCCGATGCTGCCCTTGGCCACCTCCTTGGTGAGCGGCATGAGGCCCATGATGGAGAGCGGCGGGCTGCTGGGCGGCGGCCGGGGGGCACCGCGCGCCCAGCCCCAGGCCCCGGGCGCGAGCGGCGGCAGCAGCGGCAGCAGCAGGAGCAGCAGCAGGCGCGCGGGCGGCGGCGGCGGCGGCGGCGGCCCGGGCTGCCCGGAGCTAGGCGGGGAAGCCATGCCGCGCCGCGGGCTGCGGGCGCCGGCTCACTCGGCCCGCATGGCCTGGCCCGGCCCGCCGCCCCGCGCCAAGATCTCCCCGCGGCGCCCGCGCAATGGCGCCGATCCCCGCTCCGGCTCGGGCTCAGGCTCTGGCTAGGCACAGAACGGCCGCGGCGGCAGCGACAGCGGCAGCGGCGGCGCCCGTGACGGATCAATCACGCCGGGAAGGGGTGGGAGCGAGCAGAGTGCGGGAGGCGGGGAGCCAGCGAGCAAACGCGAAGAGGGGGGCCGGCGTCTCCGCGCGCGCCTCTCCGGCGCGGCCGCCCCGAACCCGGCCGCCTCCGCCCGCCCCCGTGCGCGCTCTGAGCTGCTCTCCCGCCGCGAGCCGTTCGGCAGCAGCCCCTGGAGCCCGGCCGGGGGAGGGCGAGCGGCAGGAAACGCGGGAGGCGAAGGCGAGGCTGCTCCGCGGCGGCTCGGGCCGCCTCCGGGGACAGGGACGGGCCGTGCGCGCCGGGGGAGGGGAGGCGCTGGCGCTGCGGCGGCCGCGGGGAAGGCCGCCTTCCCAGCACACGCACACCCGCGCCCCCGGCCCTCCGCCGCGCGGGCTGCCCCGCGACCGCCTGGACCTGAGCTCCGGGGGACAGCGGCTGAAGGAACGAGGACGGCGTGCTGGCACACGCAGCGGCCACGGTCGCCTCGCCGAGCGCTTCCTGTAGCACCTGCACGATGATGTGGGACTGCCTCTCGGAGGTCTGGCTGGGAAGGTCTGGTCTGCGAGCGCGCCACGGAGGCGTCCTAGAGGCACCTGCAGCCTACACTCCCCTGCTCTACTGTGGTATCTGGGGGGCCATGACTGAGCCCGAAGCGGCGGCTAAAAATGCCGCCGGCGGTTGAACGCCCTTTGGTGCTGAGGTTTCTGGCCTTTAAGGTGTGGCTGAAAGCCCCCTTCTTCCCCCTAGTCTGAGTTTTCCGTTGCCAACCTCAGGAGCCTGGAGTCTTCACCTTGCGTGTGCTATCGCCCCCTCCAGGCGTTTGACCTCCCCCGTGTCCCCGTTCCCAAAGGGGGCTCCGCCCTAGAATTTGCCCACCCTTGCCTCTCCAGGTCGGAGTACTGTCCTCAGGCCGCAGTAGATCCAGGCTCCCCTTGACTTGGCCCTCTGTCTGACAGGTCGGGCCAGCTGCCTGTCTCACCTTAATTAGCAGCCCTGTAATCTGACCTGGGCCCTCGGCCGTGTACCTCTCTAAGCCTGAACAATAGGAATCATGGTCATTAACATAGAAAATCCCAAGAGGTGATCAATAAGGGGGACACAGTAGGCCATCATTTCAGAAAACCTTGGACCAACCATTTATGGGCAATAGGACGACCTTGTAACAAGGTTGAGAATTTAACCTTCACTGAACACTTGCTACATGTATGAAACCCTCACAATAGCCCTGGGAACCAAGAACTTGTATATCATCCTCACTTTACAGACCAGTACATCGAGAGGTTTCATAGCGTGTTGAAGTACAAAGAACTATTGACAGAGCACTGGAACCCAGAGCCAGCAGGAGCTCTGGACACAGTGTGGGGGAGGTCAGGACCAGAAGCATGTCCGCTGTGGGAAGGGAACTGCCCGGACTGGACTGTTTTGGACCTTGCTTCCCTTGGGCATGTGGTGAAGGAGCTGGACCACGTGCTGTCCACAGACTTGATCTGGAGTGAGGCAGGGGCAGCCCTGAATCACAGGCTAGGTTATTACCAGGAATCATGAAGATGGAGAGGAGAGGCTGAGCCCAACTCCTGGAGAGTACTTGGACAGCTCTGGGGAAACCGGGCCAAATTCTTCCTATCCAACTCCTCTTTCTAGGCTTCTGCAGACACCACCTCCCAAGCTCCACTTAGCCTTTCCAAGCTGGAGGGCTTGAAAGGGGCAGAGCTCACTTGGGCATCTCCACCAAAAAAGGTGGTCCGGAGGACAGTGTAATCCTCAAGATATCTGTGATGTGATCTTGACATCACAGATATCCCCTAGACATAGGCTTCCAGCAGCTACCATTCCTCAACTTCTAAGCTCAGGTTTCTGAATGAGCATTTTCATTTTTTTCCCTTAGTCATTTATGTTTTCCTTGTAAGCCATGCCAATATGGAGTATCTGCTGACACCTACATCTGGGAATAAGCTGAAAGCTGGAACAACTTTGCTTGACATTTACTAAGTGATTGAAGGCCCTGCCTGGCAACTACCTTTCCGCCTCTCAGTCTCCATTTATGAGGTGACCTGACCTCTAGACACCAGGGATCAGCCCTGACCCAAGGAACTCCAGTCTTACTCTCCATCAGTCTGGCTCCAGGCCAAACTGTGATCTCATACCCCACTTCTGAGGTCAGGGCATCTCTCTGGTTCCCAGATCCTACCCTGGTCTGTGTTCCAGTATGGGTAACTGGATCACGGGCATGCTTCCTTGGGTCTGAGTTCCAACCTTGGTCACCAGTTTCAACTCCATGTTCTTCTAGAGCTGGAGTTCAGCCCTCTTGCTTTATAATAATCATTCATTCCTTCGATCAATGTTTTGTAGTGTCTACTATGTGCTGGGCAGTGTCCTAGAAGCTGAGGATACAGAAATAAACAAGCAGACTAAAATCTCTGCACTTGAATAGATTCACAGACATAGAGAATGGACTTGTGGACACAGCGGGGGAAGAAAGTGGAATGAACTGACAGAGCAGCGCCGACATATATACACTGTTGTTGCGTTTGTTGTTTACTCACTAAGTCCTGTCTGACTCTTTGCAACCCCATGGACTGTAGCCCACCAGGCTTCTCTGTCCATAGGGTTTTCTAGGCAACATTATTGCATTTCATTACCATGTCCTCCTCCAGGGGATATTCCCAACCCGGGGACTGCATTTGCATCTCCTGCATCTTCTGCATTGGTAGTCAGGTTCTTTACTGCTGAGCCTCTGGAGAATGGGCACATGTACCCCACCATGCATAAACAGACAGTTAGCGGGAAGCTGCTATATAACACCGGGGGCTCAGCTGGGTGCTCTGTGATGTTCTCGAGGGGATGGGGGTGGGAGGGAGGCTCAGGAGGGAGTGGGTATATGTGTGTTTATAGTTGATTCACACTGTTGTAGAGCAGAAGCTAACAACACTGTAAAGCAATTATTCTCCAGTAAAAATAAAATAAAATCCCTGCCTTCATAAAATTGACACTCTAGTGGAGAAAGAGAGACAATAAACAGAAAGAAGAAGGTATTTTAGTATGTCAGTTTATGAAAAGTTCTATGGAGAACAATAAATCGAGAAAGAGGATTGAAACTGACAGGGTGGGGCTGCAATTAGAAATAGGGAGGTCGTCTACAGCCATCCCACCCTGAAAGCGCCCGATCTCGTCTGATCTCGGAAGCTAAGCAGGGTCGGGCCTGGTTAGTACTTGGATGGGAAAAATAGGGAGGTCACGGAAGGGCACGCTGAGGTGACTTTTCAGCAGAGACGTAGAGGAGGTGAATAAGACAGACGTGCCAACAGTGTTCCAGGTGGAGGAACAGCAAGGGCAGAGGCTCTGAGACAGAAGTGTGCCTGGCATGTTCAAGGAACTGTCAGGAAGCCAGTGGAGCTGGAGTGGAGTAAGCAAGGGGAAAAGCAGTGGCTCCCAAGGTCGAAGGCAAGCGAGATAGGGTAGCACCTGGGCACTGTGAGAACTCTGGTCTGCACACGATGACGTGGGGAACAACCCGGAGGAACTGGTGATCTGCAGTGTGATCTGATCTGTCAAGTGAAGAGTCGCTGGCAGGGGCACGAGAGGAGGCAGGAGACCAGTGAGGAGTCTACTGCGATAAGCCACATATGGTAGCAAGAACCAGGCTACAAGCGGAGGAGCTGGTGAGAAGTGGCAGGTTAATAATCGTTCATATGGTTAATGGGAATAAAATGCATTGTCAGATGCCAAGTCCCAGGACTGTGGTGAGGAACTGACAAGGAACACAGCAGAGACTTTAGAGAGCAACGTGCTCAGGGTCACACCCTTAGAAAGCGATGAAGCATGAATGTCAGCCCAGGTCTGTGTGGCTAAATACCCATCTTCCTCCCCAAATCCTGCCTCCTTAAGCAATCCTTTCTCCCACGCCCTCTGCCTATACGCAGGAACCAGAAGCTAGTCTCCAAACTCGAGCTTCGAGGTTGGGGCTGGGTTGAAAGAGGATACCTGTCCCCTTTCTGGGGATGTGAGGGGACCATGCCTAGTCCACTGGCTGCCTGGCGGCAGGACGCCGCATCCCTCTGAGCAGGACCCTGACAACGGGAGGCTCACCAGGCCTCCCCCGCTGTCTGTCCTCCTTCCACACTGGGCTGGACAGCTCTGGTGCCCGTTGCTCACATCTCCATTCCCACGGCCGCCTTCTCCTGGGAAGTGGGTCTAGTTTCCAACACCCTGTTCTCAGCCCGTCCTGTCAGCCACGCCTGCCTCTGTCCTAACTCCCAACAACAGGGAGGTCTTCTTTTAAGCTTTCTTTAAAAAAAAAAAATCTTTGTAAATATCTCCCATGTATATTTCTTACTCATGTTTACTTTACATTGAAATGTTTCTTTCAATCAAGTAGCTCAGCTGTTTTTAAGTACATCGTTTGTTTTCATTTCCATTTTTTAATGGATAAGTTATGAATGAAGGATCCAAAAAAATATTAGCTGAATGAATCTAAGTTGCTTTTCTTTTTTCACAAGGCATGTTTTTTAAACCATAAAATTGGGTTTCAGGCATCAGATGTGGTCTGGTGACACAGTTCGAGTAATAATAATAGCTACCATTTATTAAACGCCTACCTATTCTGTGCCAGACACCTTGGTATGCATCATCTTAACCTTCATGACTGCCTGAAAAATAGGTGTTAGGATCCGAGTTTTGCAAATCATGAGACGGGTGGTCCAGATGGATTAACTGACGTGCCTGCAAGAGACCAGGTTTGATCCCTGGGTCAGGAGATCCCCTGGAGAAGGAAACGGCAACCCCCTCCAGTATTTTTGCCTGGAGAATCCCATGGACAGAGGAGCCTGGTTGGCTATAGTCCATGGGGTCGCAAAGAGTCGGACACGACTGAGCGACTTCACTTTCAATGATACTCAGCAGAGGCAGCAACAGGGCCCAGACCCAATCTGTCTGACCCCAGACTCTCCTCCACGTTTGCCTCTCCTCCACATGCCTCTCCTTGGAGATGCCCTTATAGGACTTAGAGGAGGAAAGAGTCTTTCAAAAGTAAAGAATGCTACTGATGGTCAACATGAGAAAGAGGTAAGATGATTTGGCCAGGATCCCCCACTGGAGAGATGAAGGTGGTTCTCCTTTATCAGGGGAGAACGTCTGGCCTGGAGACAGTCTGGCTAAACCTTTCAGGAGTCAGTGCCAAGCCTGGGGTGGGGGCTGGGGAGGGACTGGGGCGGGGGGACCAGGGGGCCTGCTCTTCGTACAGTCCGAGGACAGGAGGAGGATGGGGCTGTCACCATGCTCCATGTCGGCCGGACAGGTCCTAAGCGTGGACAGGCAGGAAATTTAGCTCATAACTGAGAGGTCTCCAGAAGGACACCTCCTCCCATTTAGAGGTTTCAAAAACATTAAGATCCTTTACAAAGAGGATCAGAGATGGACAAGAGGCACAGTTTAGGAAGAGCCTTAGATGGGGAAGCATCCTATCAAGTGTCTGGTCCAACCACTCACCAAACCTTAGTGGTAATGGCGAGTTTTGGAGTCAGGCTGACCAATTATTAGTGGTACAATTCTGGAAAGTCACCCACCTTCCTGAGCTTTAGTTTCCTCACCTCTAAAGTGGGAATAAATTATTCATCTTTCACATCAAGGTTGTTGTAAGGATTAAATAATAAAAACAGCTAATATGTATTGAGTACTCACATATGCAGGGGACTCTTCCAGGAACTTCACATATAATTACCTCCCTCATTAAGTAAGATGATGCACAGTACTAGTCACTTATTAGGCAAACAACTAATAATGATATTAATAGTAATAATAATACCATCAAAGATGGCAAGAGCAATGCCTCCTGAGGCTCCCACTCCATTATTTCATTGATGGGATTTTTGTACATTATTTCTTAGACTCCACCTATAGCCTTCCCACAGCATTCATTATGGGTCCCAACTTGCTGCTGAAGTCCATGATGCTTCCCCTCACCCATGGTGGCCCCTGACCAAAGACAGCTCACTTTGGTACCTCCTCATTCCCTTCCAAATTAAGTCTTCCAAGAGAAATATCCCCAGATCCCTCAATCTTCCCTGGCCAGCAATCTGTCCATGGCTGTCTTCAAAAATGATATCCAGAGGGACTTCCCTGGTGGCCCAGTGTCTAAGACCCTGGGCTCCCAATGCAGGAGGCCCAGGTTCAATCGCTAGTCAGGGAATAGATCACACATGCCACAACCAAGCCAAATAAATTATTTTAAAAAAAAATATTTCAGGGCCATCCCTCTGTGCTCAGGACTCTGGACCGCTGTCCTGCTGCCTTCACAGTCCAGAGTGACTTCCACTTGGCTAAGGCCATATCACCCCTTTGGATCCCAGGAAGCTTGTGGCTTCGCAAGAGCCCTGGGTTGGTTTTCTGTGGAGTTGTTATGTTATTTCAAATGAATGGAGAACTGGATCTCTCTGATCCTGTTTATCAGCAGTTTAACTCAGGGACTTATGAACAGGTTTGAAACATTCCATGCATGATTATGTCCCACTGTTCCAGCCTGTTGAGGGTATTCTGCATCTTAGAACTGTTCTCTTTCAGGACTTCCCTGGTGGTCCTGTGGTTAAGATGCCTCACTTCCACTGCAAGTTCAATCCCTGGTGGGGGACACTAAGATCCCACATGCATGTAGGATCAGCCAAAAACATAGGTTAAAAAAAAAAAAGAACTGTTCTCTTTCACAGTCATCATCTTTCCCAGTTAGTGCCATTACTGTTGGACAATCTGATTTTCTTCCTTAACCTGAAACATTGGTCAAAATGGTAAAAAGGAGAATGATAAGGATAGAGCTTTGTGACTACCCACACTGGGGGCCATCTGCCCTACCTAGCCTTGTGACCAAACCCACTGAAAACTCCCCCAATTTCCAAATTCCGCAGCCCATGTCTCACCGTCTTGCACTCCAAAATATTGTGAGAACCTTGTTAAAGTTTTTGCTGAAATCCTGATGCATATGGTCTCCTTATTTCTCTGACTTGCCAGATTAGTGACTTTTCAAATACAAGTGATTATGTATTTAGGCTTCATGGGCTTGTTTTTGGTGAGTCCACGTCCATTCCTAGGGACCACCCCCTCTCCTCTGCATGATCACACACCATTTGTATAATCAGTCCATCTCAAACACTTCTGAAGGTCAACAGCCAAATCCCTTTTGCTGAGATCACCCTTTTAGTCTCTCAGAATATCAAAACTCTGCTGTGTCCCCCACTGCCTAACCCCTAACTTCCTTTCATCCCCCAAAGATCCTTAGATGCTCTCTCCGATTCCTATCTACAGTTTCATGCCTGGCCCTCAGGTCCTCATCTGGACCGGAGCTCATTGAAAGCATCTAGGTGCCATCCAAGAGTCTTGTCATCTATCCGCTCTTAACCATGCTTGTTCTGATATTTCTGTTTGCTGGTCATTCTCCACCAAAACGTCCAGTGTTTCTCTGTCAGAAGCCTGGCAGTGAGAAAATTCTGTGTTCCCTTCATCATTCTCCCTTGCTTGCTCCAAGTGCACCCTGCAAAGCCCCTAGCGTGGTCTGTGATGTTCTTCCAAAGCCTCAGCTCATTCTGAGATTGAGTGCCTGTGAGTTCCAGCAGGTTCTTCCTGTCTGGATCTCTACTTCCAAGTTTTTCTCCATGGCCCTAATTTGTGTGTGTGTGCAGGGGGCGGGGGTGGGGGGGCGGGGGAGGCAGAGTTAATTGTATTGAACTACAACCTACATACACAGTCAGCAAAAACAAGACTGGGAGCTGACTGTGGCTCAGATCATGAACTCCTTATTGCCAAATTCAGACTTAAATTGAAGAAAGTAGGGAAAAACCACTAGACCATTCAGGTATGACCTAAAATGAATCCCTTACAATTATACAGTGGAAATAAGAAATAGATTTAGGGGACTAGATCTGATAGAGTGCCTGATGAACTAGGGATGGAGGTTCATGACATTGTACAGGAGACAGGGAGCAAGACCATCCCCAAGAAAAAGACATGCAAACAAGCAAAACTGCTGTCTGAGGAGGCCTTGCAAATAGCTGTGAAAAGAAGCAAAAAGCAAAGGAGAAAAGGAAAGATATTCCCATTTGAATGCAGAGTTCCAAAGAATAGCCAGGAGAGATAAGAAAGCCTCCCTCAGTGATCAATGCAAAGAAATAGAGGAAAACAATAGAATGGGAAAGACTAGAGATCTCTTCAAGAAAATTACAGATACCAAGGGAACATTTCATGCAAAGATGGGCTCAATGAAGGACAGAAATGGTATGGACCTAACAGAAGCAGAAGATGTAAAGAAGAGGTGTCAAGAATACACAGAAGAACTGTACAAAAAAGATCTTCACGACCCAGATAATCATGATGGTGTGATCACTCACCTAGAGCCAGACATCCTGGAATGTGAAGTCAAATGGGCCTTAGAAAGCATCACTACGAACAAAGCTAGCGGAGGTGATGGAATTCCAGTTGAGCTATTTCAAATCCTAAAAGATGATGCTGTGAAAGTGCTGCACTCAATATGCCAGCAAATTTGGAAAACTCAGCAGTGGCCACAGGACTGGAAAAAGTCAGTTTTCATTTCAATCCCAAAAGAAGGCAATGCCAAAGAATGCTCAAACTACCTCACAATGGCACTCATCTCACATGCTAGTAAAGTAATGCTCAAAATTTTCCAAGCCAGGCTTCAGCAACACATGAACCGTGAACTTCCAGATGTTCAAGCTCATTTTAGAAAAGGCAGAGGAACCAGAGATCAAATTGCCAACATCCACTGGATCATCGAAAAAGCAAGAGAGTTCCAGAAAAGCATCTATTTCTGCTTTATTGACTATGCCAAAGCCTTTAATTGTGTGGATCACAATAAACTGTGGAAAATTCTGAAAGAGATGGGAATACCAGACCACCTGAGCTGCCTCTTGAGAAACCTGTATGCAGGTCAAGAAGCAACAGCTAGAACTAGACATGGAACAGCAGACTGGTTCCAAATAGGAAAAGGAGTACGTCAAGGCTGTATATTGTCACCCTGCTTATTTAACTTATATGCAGAGTACATCATGAGAAACGCAGGGCTGGATGAAGCATAAGCTGGAATCAAGATTGCTGGGAGAAATATCAATAACCTCAGATATGCTGGTGACACCCCCCTTATGGCAGAAAGTGAAGAAGAACTAAAGACCCTCTAGATGAAAGTGAAAGAGGAGAGTGAAAAAGTTGGCTTAAAGCTTAACATTCAGAAAACTAAGATCATGGCATCCAGTCCCATCACTTCATGGCAGATAGATGGGGAAACAGTGGCAGACTTTATTTTTGGGGGCTCCAAAATCACTGCAGATGGTGACTGCAGCCATGAAATAAAAAGATGCTTGCTCTTTGGAAGGAAAGTTATGACCAACCTAGACAGCATATTAAAAAGCAGAGACATCACTTTACCAACAAAGATCCGTCTAGTCAAAGCTATGGTTTTTCCAGTAGTCATGTGTGGATGTGAACATTGGACTATTAAGAAAGCTGAGCGCTGAAGAATTGATGCTTTTGAACTGTGGTGTTGGAGAAGACTCTTGAGAGTCTCTTGGACTGCAAGGACATCCAACCAGTCCATCCTAAAGGAAATCAGTCCTGAATATTCACTGGAAGGACTGATGTTGAAGCTGAAACTCCAATACTTTGGCCACCTGATGTGAAGAGCTGACTCATCTGAAAAGACCCTGATGCTGGGAAAGATTGAGGGCAGGAGGAGGAGGGGACAACAAAGGATGAGATGGTTGGATGGCATCACAGACTCAATGGACTTGAGTTTGAGTAAACTCCGGGAGTTGGTGATGGACAGGCAGGCCTGGCGTGTTGCAGTCCATGGTGTCACAAAGAGTTGGACACGACTGAGTGACTGAAGTGAACAACACACATATAGAAAAATGCATGAATCTTAATGGCACAACTCAATTAATTTTCATAAAGTGAACACACCCATATAAACAGCAGCAAGAACCAGAACATTACCAGCATTTAGAAGCCCCATTAGGTCCCCTGCTGGTTACTGCCCTCCCTCGGGGCAGCCAGTCCTGACCCCTAACTCATAGATCCTGTTGTTGTTATTCAGTCGCTCAGTCACATCTGACTGTTTGAGATCCCATGGACTGCAGCACACCAGGCTTCCCTGTCCTTCACCATCTCTCAGGGCTTGCTCAAGCTCATGTCCACCAAGTCGGTGATGCCATCCAGCCATCTCATCCTGTTGTCCCCTTCTCCTCCTGCCTTCAATCTTTCCCAAAATCAGGGTCTTTTCTAATGAGTCAGCTCTTCGCATCAGGTGGCCAAAGTATTGGAGCTTCAGCTTCAGCATCAGTCCTTCCAATGAACACCCAGGGCTGATCTCCTTTAGGACGGACTGGTTGGATCTCCTTGCAGTTCAAGGGACTCTCAAGAGTCTTCTCCAACACCACAGCTCAAAAGCATCAATTCTTCAGCACTCAGCTTTCTTAATAGTCCAACGTTCACATCCATACATGACTGCTGGAAAAACCATAGCTTTGACTAGATGGACCTTTGTTTGCAAAGTAATGTCTCTGCTTTTTAATATGCTGTCTAGGTTGGTCATAACTTTCCTTCCAAGGAGCAAGCATCTTTTTATTTCATGGCTGCAGTCACCATCTGCAGTGATTTTGGAGCCCCCTAAAATGAAGTCTGCCACTGTTTCCACTGTTTCCCCATCTATTTGCCATGACATGATGGGACCGGATGCCATGATCTTAGTTTTCTGAATGTTGAGCTTTAAGCCAACTTTTTCACTCTCCTCTTTCACTTTCATCAAGAGGCTCTCTAGTTCTTCTTTGCTCTCTGCCATAAGGGTGGTGTCGTCTGCAAATCTGAGGTTACTGATATCTGGATTTGCCCTTTTTTGTCCTGATATAAATGGAATCACTGTCCTCCTTTGTGTCTGGCTTCTTTCACTCACTGTCGTGTTTGTGACATTTTCCCACAATGTTGTGTGCGGCTGTGGATTTTTTATTTTTACCACTGTCTGGCTGCCTCAGTCTTTTACAGTCTGATTTCCTTCATGGACCTGTATGCAGCACCTCAGTTTTCTCTCCACCCAACCTGGTGGGTTGCGATAGTCTCTCTTGTAGCCTTGCCTGATTCTTACTCTTCTCCAACCTAACCTTCATCCACCCTGCCAGACTAATCTTTCCAGAGCTTGGCTCTAATCACGTCTATCCCAGCTCACAATAAGCTATGGTTCTCTGTCATCTGTGAGTGCAGACCCCAGAGCTGGGACGCGGGCTATTTACAATCTGGCTTCAGCGTTTCCCGCTTCAGCAACCAGCTCTCCCTCCCCACAGCGTCTGTGTTCTGTTGCTCAGGATAAATTAGTTGGTCTGTAAAAACGCCTGCACTTTTCTGCCTGGATACCTTTGCCCATGTTATTCTTTCAACCCAGAAAGTTTTCCCCCTCTTTCTCCCCCTGGCAAAGTCCTTCAAGACCCAGATCAGACGTCACCTCCCTGTCACACCTCCTCCAATCATCCCAGCAGAAACCACTGCCACCTTCTCTCAGTTTCTGTAGCAAGGTTTGGCTCATGCTGAGAGATATCACTTATCACTTCTTTAAAAGTTAATTACCACACTTCACTCATTCCAAGACACACATGTTTATTCATCTCTGGAATAAGGATGTACCTTTCCACTGATGGCATTTTATAACCGGCAGTATTTTTTTCTTTCTTTCTTTCTTGGTGGTACCCAAAATGATGCTGTCTTGGATTTGATTAAATACAGTATTTCACTTTTTATCTCAGCATATTCTAGAAAGACTCCGTGATATCACTGTACATTGTACAGTTGGTTTTCTACATCTCTGCATCCCTCTCCTTGGATGAGACCACAAGCACACATCTGTCTTTGTTGAAAGAACATGTGCATTATTCACTACTACCTGGATGACTTCTGCATGTATTTTTATACTGAGGAGAGGAGGGGGCATGGGGAAGCCCTTTCTCTGTGTCTTTTCCTGAGTTTCCTCACAAAGAGGAGAGAATTATCCTTTTCTGTAGGGGTGCTGAGGGCCAGGTGATGGTCAGGGGGGGCTGGAGTCAGCCACAGAGGTCTTGTTTCCTGTGGTTGGCATAGCTTGGGAGTGGAAAAGTCACAAAGGACTCATTTAGTGCCAAATCCTTGATGAGCAAAGAATAACACCCTTCCTAATGGGTAAATGTGCCTTGCTTTTCAAGGATCTGATTTACAGCCTGGTTTTCAGGAGCACACTACAACCAGAAGCAGCACATCCTACCCCGCCACCTTGTTCCAAGCCTCTCCTGTGAAGAACAACAGTGAGTCTTTTAATTTGCTTTTTCCTAATGAAATCTGTTATTCCCTCTGCTCCGCCAACCCACCTCTATAATATATCAAATAAAAAAGGACAGAGAAAAGATGGCATCTAATTTAAATGATATTCTAGTTACTCTCCGCCTATTTCTTAATATTCCAGCCACTCAAACTTCACAGATGATTTTAGTAAAATCCAGCATATACTTTTTCAAGTGCTTCTAAAATTTGGAAATGCATCATACATTGTCAAATGCTTTGGGATGATCCACTTTATGTGATTAATGATACTGTCTATTTCTGATATTATACCACCTTGCACAACTGTGTAAGCCTAAAGAGTCCTTGACTTCAAATGGATCCGTGTCTATGTTTAAAGGATGGGTTTGGAATAGTCTGTTTCCTTGTTCATCAGGTAACAGTTTTATAGGATTTTTTTCCAGTTTTAGGTCAGTATGATAAAGAAGTCACTATATGTACGAGACGCTGCTTTCTGTTGGATGGTTTTCATGGATATTTCAAGGGCATGGAGACAGCCAGGCTGATGAGCATGATAAAGTTCAATTGCATGGCCATCTGGACTTCCTTTGGGGAGTTTGATTGATATCTTTATTTTGTCAGGATCTTGGAAAGCACTTAATCCTTTTACACAAAGTTCATTCTCTTTTGGCAAATTAGATGCCTCTGGGAATTTTCTAAATTTCATCTTCTCCTTCAAAAGATGGACATATCACTTGTAATATGAAAACAACAAATAAAAAGTTTCTTATAGTCAAGAGTGGCAACCTCTGGCTAATAAGACCAATTGTTTAGTTGCTCAGTCATGTCCCACTCTTTACAACACCATGGACTTCAGCCCACCAGGCTCTTCTGTCTATAGGATTTTCCAGACAAGAATACTGGAGTGGGTTGCCATTTTCATCTCCAAATAGGACCAGGAGTGGGAAATAATGGAGAGGTGAAAAGAAACCTATTTCTCACCTTACATCCTCTGTACTGTTTGATTTTTTTTTTTCACCATGAGCATGTATTCCTTTTATTAAAAAAAAAAAGTTTCTTGTATCACTTTGCTCTCTGTTTTATTACTTTTAGTTCTGTTTTTCTCTTAATACTTTTTTTTTCTCTTATACTTTAATTTTGAGAAATTCAGCCTGCAGATGACTCATTTCATTAAAAAAAAATACACCCAAACAACAAAATGATTTTTAAAAAACTACATTTGGATTCTATTGCTTACTATTGCCTTCCCTTTTCAATTTCCTTTTTATTTATGCTCTGATTTTTTACCCAATATTAGATTTTATCTTATTATAGAAACAAAATAAAACCCTTATGTCTCAAAAATAAACTTATTTGGGGAGAGTTAGTGACCCTTTTGGAGAAGGAAATGGCAACCACTCCAGTATTCTTGCCTGGAGAATCCCATGGACAGAGGAACCTGCCAGGCTACAGTCCATGGGGTCACAAAGAGTCGGACATGACTAACAACAATAACAACTGACCCTTTAGGAAATCTGGGGGAACTACAGACCCACTCTGCAAGGGAAGGAATAGACATTCAGCTTTGGGGTGCACCCCTGAATATCTATTCAATGTAACAGAGGGTGCATATATTACCTCATTTAGTTATCTCATTAACAATTCTTATAAGGCACTTTTTGGCCCATTTTACAGAAGCAAAAACTGGAATCTTAGCGAGGTTGAGTAATTTGCCCAAGCACAGGGAAAGTGACAAACTATGGGCTGCCATTCTGGACTTAAGACCAAACTGGTCTTCTCCCTCATACCACAGCTTCAAGCCCAAGTGGACTGTTGAATTCCTAGCTTCTCATATTGCTTTCCTTGCCATTTCTTTTGGCAAGTTCCCCTGTGACTTGAATGTTCTTCTCTGGACATCATTTTCTGCTGCATATGAGTCTCTAGGGTGGTCACTGGACTTTGTATCACTCTGGAGGTTCTCAAGGAACAACCCAGAAGAAGTCACAGAGTTCGACCTTTCTCGCTTCAGCACCCCGGGCGTATAGCAGCAGGGAAGGCAGGGGAGGGGAGTGGGGGTCACAAAAGAGAGCCAGAGACGTGGGGCATGCATTCTGTTCCCCGTATGCTGGCACTTGGGAAGCTCCTTGGCTTCAACTTTCTCTTTTTACAACAGCGGAAACGATGATTGTGAGCAATTTTAACAAGAAACATCCTGGGCATTTACCACATGCCTCACCCTGTGCTCAGCACTTTAGAAATGAGCAAAGCTGGGAATCTAATCTTGGTCCGACAGCCTCTAGGGCAGGGGTCCCTAACCTCTGGGTTATGGACTGGTACCTCCTGTCAGATCAGCACAGACACTGGATTAGAAATAAAGTGCACAATAAATGTAATGTGCTTGAGTCATCCTGAAAGCACTCCCCTCACCCATGGTTTGTGGAAAAACTGCCTTCTGAAAAATCTGTCCCTGGTGCCAAAAAGGTTGGGGACCGCTGCTCTAGGGCTTTCTACACTATACCTTACCCACTGTACTATGATACCCCAACAGGACCACAGCTCCTAACTGATGGGCAGAAGATCAAAGGGACATGAAAAGAGATGCCACACTCACACTCGGCCCTGGTGGCTTAGACGGTAAAAGAGATGCCACACTCTTCCAAATATCTCTTCCCTCTCTTTTTGTGAAAAGCATTTCTTGCTACAGGTCTGCACTTTAAGTGCTCATGAAAATAACAGTATGATCAATTAAACAGTCTGTGGCTTTTCTTAGGCATTTATTTGTCTCCCAATCCATGATGATAATGTGAACTAATGTGGGAGAAATTCCACCCATTGGGTTTCATTTTCTCCCTAACTCACACAACCAGAGTGTTACTAGGGTTTGCTTTAATTTTAAAATATTTCTGCATACACATAAATTTGAGAAATTTACCCAAGACAGAAGGTAGGACTACCTCTTCACTGTGATGATCCGACCTGCTTTCAAATCGGCCGATTCCATCGCCCTCAGAGCCCAAACAGCCCAATTTTGTGCCTTGTGCACACAAAACCCTCCACCTGGAAAGTTTTTCCCTCCAACTCTAAACGGCATCCAAATTAAATCCAAATTTAGGATCCAAATTAAATCCCATCTTCTCCGTTGAAGCCATCCCTGGTTTTTCCCTCCAAGGAGGCGACCCCTCCATCTTCTGAACTTGCCCTTGACCCTTAACCTCCTGCAGGCAGTAAGCTTGTCTGACCTTGCACCATCACTGCTGGTGCTCAAGGCACCTCTTCACAAGGCTGTGTCTGTCCCTCTCTGACTCCTCTTCAATCCCTACCCAGGGCCTGGCACACAGTGGTCCTCAGCAAGACATCTGCTGAGACACACTGGTGATACCCCAAACTCATCATCTTCATTTTCTATCATTTCTCCTATTCCCCTGTTCAGCTCTCTGACTCTTCTGGATCAGACGGATTCTCACTCTCTCTGACCCTCAACCTATGATAACCTTCTCAATTTTATTTCACACTTGATGCCACATGTTCTGGTAATCTGTCTCTGGCATGACAAACTCCTCCACAATTCTACAGCTTAAAATAGCAGCCAGTTTGTTTGCTTATGACTGTCCTCTGGGTTGGGCTCAGCTGGGCAGTTCTTCTGGTCCTGCCAGTGGTAACTCATGTGGCTATGTGCAGTTGGCAGGTCAGCTAGGGAGGGTAGGCATTTGGGAATGTCTGCTGGAGGAGCCTGGTAGGCTGCGGTCCATGGGATCCCTAAGAGTCAGACAGGACTAAGCAACTTCACTTTCACTTTTCACTTTCACGAATTGGAGAAGGCAATGGCAACCCACTCCAGTGTTCTTGCCTGGAGAATCCCAGGGACGGGGGAGCCTGGTGGGCTGCTGTCTATGCGGTCGCACAGAGTCGGACACAACTGAAGCGACTTAGCAGCAGCAGCAGCCTCCAGTTAGTCTTGGAGCTGCTCCCTTTCCATGAGGCCTCTGCATATGGTGTCTTCATCGGGGTAGCTATACTTTTTATATGGCAGCTCAGGATTCTCAGGGGGCAAAATCCCCAAACTTCTTAAGTCTTAGGTCCAGAACTGGCACGATGTCATTCTTCCATTACACTCTGTTGGAAAGGAAGTCACAAACCCAGCCCAGATTCGAGGCGGGTGGCGGGTGTGCCATAAAACAGCATGGGTACCAGGAGACGTGGTTCACTGTGGCTACAGGTCACAGACCAGCACACCGCACGTGAGGACTATATGTGGCTCTGTGTCTGTCCCCTCCCACAAGTGGGCGGAGACTGTTTCCCCGAGACCAGCACAGTGCCCTCCACGGAGCAGAGGACTTGGTGGAGAAGACAGAAGGGGGAGTTCCCCAAACAGGAGTCCGGAAACCTGGGCTCTGGGCCAGTTTTACTACAGTGTGACTTTGGGCCAGTCCCTGCCCCTCTCTGGACCTCAGTTTCCCCATCTATACCGTGAGAGTTTGGACAGATCTCTAACATCATTTGGGTGTAACTGGCATTCCATGATTTCACCAGCACAGTACTGATTACAGACCCGGGTCTCAGCCACACCCCTACTTCTGGCTGTTCCCCAGATGGGTCATTTTTAGGCCTCTCCCCTGTTTCATATGCTATTCTCGCCACCTGGACTATCACATTCTTATCTCACTCATTCTTTCAAGACATAATGTACATTTTAAAAATTTCATTTGCAGAGGGTGAGTTGACTGTCTCCTCACCTTGAGACACTCATTGTGGATTCCACGCAACATTCTTCTCCCGTTTTGTTTTCCCTTTATCCCCAGTCCCCCTTCCTCCCCCGACACCAACGTGGCCACTCCAGCAATAATCACATGTTATCTATCCTCACAGAACTACTCCTCTGGCAACTGGTGTCCGTGCTACTTCCGCCTCTCCATTTTCCCAAACGCCACCCTGCAAATGTCCCTGCACGTCCCTCCTTAGACACCTGCTGGAGAGTCACTCTAAAGTATATACCTGGGGCGGGGACTACTGGATCACAGGGGTGTGAACTGTCTGTCCAGAGAAACAGGAACTGCTTGAGTACTTAAAAGTACTCAGTGCAGGGAATCGGTTACTGAGAGAACGAAGGAGCTGAGACGCTACATGGGGACAATGAGGCAGTCAGGGATGAGCAACAGCGGGAAACTTCTGCCTTCCCCGGCTGGAGGGCCAGAGAGAGGAGGGGTTAGCTGGTAAAGCTGGAGTCATCCTGACCTGTTCTGACCCCAGGAGACCTGAGGCAGAGACAGGGGAAGAGAGATACCCTGTCTTCTCCCTTCTTCCCACCCTCAGCTTCCTCCCAGTGCCTCTCAGTGGAAGTCAGCTGATGAGGAGCCTCAGAAACACAACCTGCAGGAACCAGACCCCCATGATACAGAGTCGAGCAGAAGGACAGGAACAGATCTCAGGGCACACAAACCTGGGGCTGGCACCTTCAGTTTAGTTCAGTTCAGTCACTCAGTCTTGTCCGACTCTTTGTGACCCCATGGACTATAGCACGCCAGGCCTCCCTGTCCATCACCAGCTCCCAGAGCCTACTCAAACTCATGTCCATCACATCGGTGATGCCATCCAACCATCTCATCCTCTGTCGTCCCCTTCTCCTCCTGCCTTCAATCTTTCCCAGCATCAGGGTCTTTTCCAATGATTCGGTTCTTCACATCAGGTGGCCAAAGTATTGGAGTTTCAGCTTCAGCATCTGTCCTTCCAATGAATATTCAGGACTGATCTCCTTTAGGTTGGACTGGTTGGATCTCCTTGCAGTCCAAGGGACTCTCAAGAGTTTTCTCCAGCACCACAGTCCAAAAGCATCAATTCTTCGGTGCTCAGCTTTTTTTATAGTCCAACTCTCACATCCATACATGACCACTGGAAAAACCATAGCTTTGACTAGATGGACCTTTGTTGGTAAAGTAATGTCTCTGCTTTATAAGGAGCAAGCGTCTTTTAATTTCATGGCTGCAATCACCATCTGCAGTGATTTTGGAGCCCCCCAAAATAAAGTCTGCCACTGTTTCCCCATCTATTTGCCATGAAGGGATGGGATTGGATGCCATGACCTTTGTTTTCTGAATGTTGAGTTTTAGGCCAACTTTTTCACTCTCGTCTTTCACTTTCATCAAGAGGCTCTTTAGTTCTTCTTTGCTTTCTGCCATAACGGTGGTATCATCTGCGTATCTGAGGTTATTGATATTTCTCTGAACAATCTTGATTCCAGCTTGTGCTTCCTCCAGCCTGGCATTTCGCATGATGTAATCTGCATATAAGTTAAATAAGCTACAGACCCAGCATCTCTAAAACCTGTCAGAACACTCTCTTGATGGCTGTGTCGGTCTCACACAGCCCACATGCTTGCCAACACTAAGCACTACTCACCTTTCTAATTTTTTAAATTGCTGAGAATAAAATGGAATCTTGCTACTGTAATTTGCATTTCTCTCAGTCTCTGGTGAGGCAGAGCATCTCTTCATATATTTGTCAACCATTCAAGATTCTACCTCTCTGAAACTGCTTTTTCTTGGTTTACAAATATTTCTCGTAAATCCTGTCAGATTTAAATATGACAAATATCTTCTCCCTCTTAACTTTGCGACCTTCATTTAAAAAGAAATTTTTCATGTAGTCAAATCTATTATTTTTTGATTCTCCCTTTTTATTGAGGTATAGCTGATGCACAATCATATGTACGTTTCGGGTGTAGAACATAGTGATTCACAATTTTAAAGGTCATATTCCATTCATAGTTAGTATAAACATTGGCTATATTACCTGTGTTGTACAACATGTCCTTGTAGTTTATTTATTTTATGCAAAGAAGTTTGTACATCTTAATCCTCTATCCCTAGCTTGCCTCCCCTTCCTTCTCCCCAGGTAACCACTACTTTCTTTTCTACATCTGTGAGTCTGTTTCATTTTTGTTATATCCACTAGCTTTTTGTTTTTCACTTTTTAGATTCCACATATAAGTGATATATATAATTGATATCATACAGTGTTATCTTTCTCTGTGTGACTTATTTCACTTATCATAATACCTTCCATGTCCATCCATGTTGTTGCAAATGGCAAAATTTCATTCTTTCTAGGACTGGGTAGTATTCCATTATATATACGTACCACATCTTCTTTATCAATTCATCTGTTGATGAGCATTTTTTAATGTTGCTTCCATGACTTAGCTATTGTAAATAATGATGCTATGAACATTGGGGCACATGTATTTTTTTGAATTAGGGCTCTTTGCTTTTTGCATCTTATTAAAAATTTCTCCCCACACACCAGGTCTTTGACCCTGGGCAGGTGATGTCCATTTGGTTTCCTATACTGCAATTCTATAAACCTACAACTGCAGAGAGAGAGAGGAAGAAAATTGCTCTTTTCTCCAGATTACCTGCATGGCCCCATTTTGAGCTACTGCCTCAGAGAGAGTCTCTACTCTGTTCCCCAGGCTGAGTGTTCCCCAGTAAAGAAGGCTTTGTTTTCTGGGGTGTTAACTTTCCAGAGAACATACTAGATAGACATCATCTTCATGAACAATGCCAAAGTCGGAAATAGCAAGGCAGAATATGAAGAAAGATGCATGGAACAGAACTGGTTTCCAAATCAGGTCCCTCTCAGGAAATGGAAAGAAAAGGGAGTAAATAAAAGTTGTAAGTTTGCATTTTTCGGTTCTCACTTTCCTCAGGTGTCATGTCTCAATGAAATATACCTGTCCCACGTTTTCATTTCCATAATTCCTTCAAAGGGTTTAGAAAGTGATATATTTCACAGTTGTGGCAAGACAAAAAGGGCTTTGGACTTAGATGTTCCACAGACCCCAGTCTAACAAGCAGCTAGTTTGTGATTTTTCACAAGTACCATACTTCTTTGAGCTGCGGTTTTACCTGACCTGGAAAACGAGATGTGCTGTGTATCTCTTTCTAAGACGCATCAATCAGAGAATAGAAGTGGAAATGCTTTGCAACTTTTATAGTTTTTTAAAAGCACCCAGACACTGGAGTTACTCTTTCCTCTTTAATTCTCACAATCACCACAGGAAATTTACTATTTCCATTTTACAGCTGGAAACATTGAGAGATTCAGAGTTTCCGAAAGATTCAGTTCTCAAGGATCAAGCAGCTAGGATTTTTCTGCTCCTGTCCTTGGGTGGACTGGAAACATTGAGCTATTTGGTGTGAAGACTAGCTCTTCTATTAGATATTTCTCCAGTTCTTTCAGACTGAACCACTAACTCCTGGGAAATGTGAAGGAGCTATAGTTCCCATTCTCCTGTCTTGGGAACCAGGATGGAAACAAATTGCAGATGGTGCTGTCCAGACCTATCCTCTGCAGCTTGGGCACTCTAGCAGCCCTGGCAGCCCCAGGGATCCCCAAACCCAGCTGCCAAGGCTTGGGGGCTCCCTTGAGGTAGTTATAAAGTGGTTCCTATGGCTCCAATTAAGTGGAAAAAAGATGGGAGGACTCACCTACCCCAAGGGGCAGAAAGCGAGTATGAACCCCAGGAGATGCAGTTTCCAGTGAACACAACAGAACCCAGAAATGGCCAGAAGCATCCCCCAGGAGCCAGGCTTCCCAAACTCCACTCCTAGGAGATGAAGCTGCCCACAACCCCATGGTGGGACACAGGATCAGAAACTCTGAGGGCAGAGTCTGGGTGGCTGAGGGTGCGGTGGGGTGAGTTGGCGGTAAACGTAAGCACGGGCATCTGCTCTGGCACTGGTACCCTTGGTGCTAGCTGCAAGCTGCGGCTACAGGTCCCAGAGCCTTGGTCGAGAGCAGCAGCCTCTTTCCCTTTAGACTCTACAGAGTGTCTCCCTCCAAAGCTTATTCACAGAAAATCCCCAGGACCCAGCCAGAAAGGAGCTGAAGTGCCAGGGCTGATGTCTCTCAACTCAGATGCCGGGCAGCTGATAAACAAGGCATCAGGGTGAAAGAGCTTTAGGAATATGGGATCTCCTTTCCTTTCTTAGAAAATAGCTATCAAGTCACAGAATGTCAGAGATAAAAAGTCACATCAAACCTGCCTTATGGTACACATGGGGGAAACAGGCTCAGAGAGGGCAAGCCAGCTGGCAGCAACCACGCTGGGCCTGCATTCCCAGGAGTGTTCTCTGCTCAAATGATTCCCAGCAGCCCCCACGAAGAAGTCCTCAACCACAGGAGATTTTCTTTTCTTTTGTTTTTTTGCTGGATGGGGGCTGCAATGAAACCAAGATATTCCTATAGATTTTGAAAACTCAAAGGCATATAGCCCTCTTGTTTTTAAAATTTCGTCTTGATTCATTTGGGGTCATGTGGTTTACAGAAACCTTGTTTCTTACAAGAAAAATAACAAAGAAATGATGGCTCCCTGTGTCAAATCTCTGGGAGGTGTAGGACACAAGAAACATTCTGCTCCTCATCTCAGAGAGTCTGTGGGGAACCAGAGAAATCCCAAGCCTAATGTTTCCCAGGGAGTAGCACTATGATGCTGGAACAAATATCAAAGGAAGATGCAACTGGCAAAGTGGAAAAACAGTGATTTAAGAATTGAGAGATTTAGGTGCAAGTTTCAGTTTTGTCATTGATGTTCTTTGCGACCTTGGGCAAACACCGTCCCATTCCAGGCCTGATTCATTACCAATAATTTGGAGGAATGAAAACAGGAGGCTCTCTAAACACCCTTCCAGCACGAGCTCTGACTGGAGTCCCAAGTCTCTTCCTGTTATCCCTGGACACCACCTCCAGCCTTCCCTCTGTACTTGCAAAGCCTGGGCGGAGGTGAGAGGGTGTCTCCCAGCTATGTTGTATCTCCATTTAAAATCGGATTTATTCAGTGACTTTTCTCAGGAAGTGACAGCCGATGCACAAGGAGTTCCTGAGGTGCTTTGTCCAGATCTAACCAGGGAAATCAAGGAAAAGACAATCTCCAGATTGCTCTGGCTGACGCTGCTGCTATAAGATGATGTTAATTCTGCTGTTTATAGAAATAAGTCCAGTGTGAGTTGAGGCTTTTTGGTGTGTTTAAAGCCAGATGGTATTTCCTGCCTTGATCAGCCTCAGAGCTTTGGTTCCCATGACAACCTCCAAGTTCCACCTACTGCAACTTCTCCATTCTCTGAGCTTCTTCCTCTTCCACCATTGTGCCAGGGTCCCCGGAGAATAAAGCCACTAACTAGCAGCTTGTGCTTGGGACTTTACAGCTTACAACGCACCCCAGAATTTATTACTTGATTTACTCCTCACCACAGCCTTGCCAGATAACACTTGCTATTTCCTCCATTTCACAGATGGGAAAACCAAAGACTCAGAGATGAGGCGATCTGCCCTCTCAGCCGGCAGTGGTGTCAGCAGGACTCAAACCCAGCTTTTATGGCTATGTACCACATGTACCCGTCAGACCACCTACTCACTTAGGATTCCTGTGGTCAATTCCATATATATAGGGATCTAGATCAAGGGTGTGACATCCTTAGGAAAGTTATTTAACTTCTCTGTACCTCGCTTTCCTCATCTGTAAAATGGGTAGTAATAGTGGTCCTTCTAGATGGACGGGAGGATTGCATTAGCAAAACCACAGTAGGGCTTCCCAGGTGGCTCAGTGGTAAAGAACCCGCCTATCAATGCAGGAGACACTGGTTTGATCCCTGAGTCAGGAAGATCCCCTGGAGAAGGAAATGGCAACCCACTCCAGTATTCTTGCTTGGGAAGTCTCACGGACAGAGAAGTCTGGCTGGGGTTGCAAAGAGTCAGACAGAACTCAGCAACAACAAAACCACAGTAAATGTTTGCTGAGAAACCTGGGTGAGTCTCAGTTCTATCTGAACCATATTGTGACCTTGGGTGGGTCATTTTGTTTGCTGGTTCCCGCTTCCCCCTCTGTAAGAGGTGACAGCATCACAGTGCTCATATGAAAATCACCTGTGATGAGATTAGTGCACAGAAGGTGCCCTGGGGGACCACCCTCTCAAACTGCAGCATGTATATGGATCCTCTGGGGACCTTGTGAAGATGCAGATGTTGGCTCAGGAAGGCACTTCTCACAAGCGCTCAGGGGATGCCAAAGCTCCTGGTCCATGGACCACGCTTTGAGAACCAAAGCCATAGTGAGGAAACCACCATGCAAGTATTATTAACGATCAGTAATGCATAGCGCTCAGTGAAGCTGTCTGGTCCTGGACTTTTGTTTACAGATTCAATTTTACTTTTAGTGATCGGTCTGTTCAAATTATCCATTCCTTCTTGATCAAGTTTTGGTGGGCTGTATGTTTTCAGAAACTTGTCCATTCCTTCTAGGTTGCCCAATTTGTTGGCATATAATTATTTATAGTATTCTCTTAGGGATTTTTTTATTTCTGCAGTATTGGTTGTGATTTCCCCTCTATCATTTCTTATTTTGTTTATTTGGGTCTTCTCTCAGTTTCTTGGCGAGCCTGGCCAAAGGTTTGTTGATTTTGTTTACCGTTTAAAAAAAAAAAACTCTTGGTTTTATTAATTTTTTAATCTCTATTTTATTTATTTCCTCTCTGATCTTTATTATTTCCTTCCTTCTACTGACTTTAGGTTTCTTTTGTTCTTCTTTTTCCAATTCTTTCAGGTGGTAGGTTAGGTTGTTTATTTGAGATTTTTCTTGTTTTTTGAGGAAGGCCTGTATCACTGTGAACTTCCCTCTTAGCACTGTTTTTGTTGCATCCTACAGATTTTGCAGGACTAAGTTTTCATTGTTATTTGTCTCAAGGTATTTTTAAATTTCTACTCTGACTTCACTGATATTTTTAGTAGCATGTTGTTTAGTTTCCATGTAACCATTTATTTTTTTTCTCTTTCTGTGGTTGCTTTCTAGTTTCATGCTGTTGTGGTCAGAAAAGATCCCTGAAATAATTTCTATCCCCCTAAATTTGCTGAAGCTTGCTTTGTATCCTATATTGTGGCTTATCCTACAGAATGTTCCATATGCCCTTGAAAAGAATCTGTGCTCCGGTTTTTACGGATGCAGTGTCCTGAAAATATCAATTAAGTCTAACTATTCTATTGCATCACTTAGAATCTGTTGCCTTATTGATTTTCTGTCGGGAAGATTTGTCCTTTGATGTCAGTGATGTGTTTAAGTCTCTCACTATTATTGTATTCCCATCAGTTTCTCCCTTTAGGTCTGTTAGTATTTGTGTATTTAGGAACTCCTATATTGGGTATACATATGCTAATGACTGTAATATCCTCTTCTTGTAGAGATCCTTTTATCATTATATAGAGTCCTTATTTCTCTTTCTTTATGACCTTTGTTTTAAAGTCTACTTTGTTATGTGAGTATTGCTACCTCATGCTTTCTTGTCATTTCCATTATTATGTTACTATCCAAAGCAATCTACAGATTTAATGTGATCTCTATCAAACTACCCATGACATTTTTTACAGAACTGGAACAGATAATCCTAAAACTTATATGGAACCATAAAAGACCCAGAATTGCCAAAGCAATCTTGAGGAAAAAGAACACAGTTGGAGATACAACACTCCCAAATTTCAGACAATACTACAGAGCTACAGTAATCAAAACAGTGTGGTACTGGCAGGAAAGCAAACAAAAGGATAAATGGAACAGAACAGAGAGCCCAAAAATAGACCCACACACCTACAGTCAATTAATCTTTGACAAAGAAGGTAAGAATATACAATGGAAAAAAGACAGTCTCTTTAGCAAGTGGTGGGGGAAAGCTGGACAGCCACATATAAACCAGTGAAGTCAGAATACTCCCTCATACCATAGATAAAAATAAACTCAAAATGGCTTAAAGACTTGAATATAAGATATGACACCATAAAACTCCTAGTAGAGAATATAGGCAAAACATTCTTTGACATAAATCATAGCAATGTTTTCTTAGGTTTGTCACCCAAGGCAACAGAAATAAAAGCAAAACTAAACAGATTGGACCTAATCAAACTTATAAGCTTTTGCACAGCTAAGGAAACCATAAACAAAATGAAAAGACAATTTACAGACTGGGAGAAAATATTTGAAAATGATGTGATCAACAAAGACTCAATTTCCAAAATACATAAATAGCTTATACAACTGATAAACAAAAAAACAACCCAATCAAAAAATGAGCAGAAGACATAAATAGACATTTCTCCAAAGAAGACATACAGATAGGCAATAGGCACATGAAAAGATGCTCAACATTGAGAATTATGCAAATCAAAACTACAATGACATATTACTGCACACGGATGAGAATGGCCATCATTAAAAGCCTACAAATAATAAATGATGGAGAAGGCTTGGAAAAAAGGGAACCCTCCTACACTGTTGGTGGGAATGTAAGTTGGTACAGCCACTATGGAAAACAGCATGGAAGTTCCTTTAAAAATTAAAAATAGAGCTACTATATGATCGAGCAATCCCACTTCTGGGCACATATCCAGAAAAGATGAAAACTCAAATTCAAAATGATACATGCACCCCTATGTTCATGGCAGCACTATTTATAATAGCTAAGACATGGAAGCAATCTGACTGTCCACCAACAGATGAATAGCTAAAGAAGACGTGGTGTATACATATACAGTAGAATGTTACTCAGTCATTAAAAAAGAACGAAACATGCCATTTGCAGCAACATGGATGGGCCTAGAGATGATCACAGTCAGTGAAGTAAATCAGACAAACACCATGCAATATCCCTGACATGTGGAATCTAAAATATGAAACAAATGAATTTATCTACAAAACAGAAACAGACTCACAGACATAGAAACTGATGGTTATCAAAGAGGAAAGGGGGAAGGAGGGATACATTAGGAGTTTGGGATTAGCAGATATAAGCTATTATACATAAAATAGACAAACAACAAAGTCCTACTATATATCCCAGGGAACTATATCCAATAAAAGAATATGAAAAAGAATAACTGAATCATTTGGCTGTATACCAGAAACTAACACAACATTGTAAACCAACTATACTTCAAATAAACAAACAAATAAAGCAGAGTGCCATGCCCATAGGCCTCCAGTTATAAACTTAGTTGAAAATTCAAGAAATTTGGAAAGCCCACTGGAAGTGTCAGCAGGAGCCCATTTGGAGGGTTTTTCCAGGTGGGAAGTTTCTATCAAGAGAAGGGCTCCTTATGGGTCACAGCCCCAGGCTTTGTGCATCCTAGAACCCCCACAGGGCTCTTGTGAAAGATATATCTAATCTTGAGGCTCAACAGAGGATGTAAAAAGTCAGTGTGTTATATCAAGTACCTCAAAATATACTCACTGCTAACGACTTGTGCAATTGTTTAAAAATAAAACTAAAACTTTTAAGTAAAAAAAAAATCACCTATGGCTGACTCATGTTGTGGTTTGACAGAAAACAAAATTCTGTAAAGCAATTAACCCTCAATTAAAAAATAAATTTAAAAAAAATCAATGTGATCCAAGAATGCTAAGTGAAGTGGATCAAAGTGGAAAGAGATATTCCATGAATCTAAAGAATATAGGAGACATGAGCTTGATCCATGGTCTGGGAAGATCCCACCTGCCATTGAGCAACTAAACCTGTGCGCCCCAACTATTGAACCTGGGCTGTAGACCCGGTGCTCTGCGACAGCAGAAGCCACCACATTGAGTAGCCCCTGCTTTGTGCAACTAGCGAAAAGCCCATGCAGCAACAAAGACCAAGCACAGTCAATATATATGAATGAATAAAATTATTAAAAAAATAAAGAATACAGTCTGTATCGTGTGCTTTTTTCCTCCAATTATTTCTTTGCTCCGAATTCTTTCTTTACGATTGTAGGTTGCAAACTGAATTATGTGGGTTAAATTCACTGCTATTCAATAATGGTGGTGGTGGTTTAGTTACTAAGCTGTGTCTGACTCTTGCAACCCCATGGACTAGGGTCTGCCAGGCTCCTC
Source organism: Cervus canadensis (assembly GCF_019320065.1). NCBI lineage: Eukaryota > Metazoa > Chordata > Mammalia > Artiodactyla > Cervidae > Cervus > Cervus canadensis. Next base: position 9,838,230 of record NC_057399.1, on the reverse strand, counting down.
TGCCCATGGAATTTTCCAGGCAAGAATATTGGAGTGGGGTGCCATTTCCTACTCCAGGGGATCTTCCCCACACATCTCTTGTGTCTCCTGCATTGGCCAGTGGATTCTTTACCACTAACCCACCTGGGAAGCGCTAAGAATACTGGAGTAGGTTTCCCTTTTCTCTAGGGAATCTCCCTGACCCAGGGATTGATCCCATGTCTCCTGCATTGCAGGGGGATTCTTTACCACTGAGCCACCAGGGAAGCCCCTTGCTACGCGATTAACAAATGTTTCCCAATCATTCTTTCCATTCATTTGGACAGTGCATCCGTGGCCCTGCTGCAGCTCCATAATCTAGTTCCTCTGACTGCGACCAGCTCAGGGTCCCTGAACGTGGCTGTGCTGAGTGGCGGGTCCAGCAGAGCAGAAACATTCCCTGCGCTGCAGCTAGTGAGGAGAGCTCGCGTGGTCCGGACCCTCCAGGAACAGGGAGAGGAAAGGAGCGATTACAACAGCTGGTGGGGCCCACAGGCACTTATCCAGTGCCCAGCACAGTACTGAGCACTGGACTCGGAGTTAACCTTGCCCGGCCCTGCGAGCCAGGACGGCCACCCCCCAGTGGATCATAAGCTCCGAGGCAGAAACTGTGATTTGCCCTCTGGACATCCCCAGGGCCTAGGACAGCGCCCCATCAGCGGACTTGCCTGAGTGTCCAGGGGTTAAGATTCCCAGCTTTCCCCGCGGTGGGGGGGGGGGGGGGGGGGGGAGTGGGGTGGGGTGGGATGGGGTGGGGGGTGCGGGGGAGTGGGGTGGGGGTAGGGGTGGGGGTGCGGGGGAGTGGGGTGGGATGGGGTGGGGGTGCGGGGGAGTGGGGTGGGATGGGGTGGGGTGGGGTGGGTAGGGGCGGGGGAGTGGGGGGGTAGGGGCGGGGGCAGGGGTGGGGGTGCGGGGGAGTGGGGGGTGGGGGTGGGGTGCGGGGGGGGGTGAGGAATCTAAGATCCCGCTTGCCGCATCGTGCGGCAAACAACAACAACAACAATCCCACAGATGTCGCTTACCTGAGGAAGCCGCCATCATGTACACGACAGGCGGCACGTCTGCCGCCTCAGGTGGCCTGACAGACACTCCCGCAGAGGACTCCCTGTGACTCAGACTCTCGGCCACTGTCCCTTCTGAAGAGTTAGTAAAGTTCTCTTCCCCTGACACCACCTCACCAGTGAAGCGAAACTCCAGAAGCTTCAGGAACTCTGGAGTACCGTCTCCGGTTCCAGGTTCTTCGTTACAGCGTTGCGTCTCTCCACACACGCACCGCCTCACACTCATCGTGCCCAGCTCCCAGGCCCGCCTCCGCAGGCGCAGACCCTGAGGGCACGCTGGCCTGCGGCGCCTCGCTCGGGCAACGGTCTGGCGGTGGACCCCTGCGGCAGGGCGGGGAACGCGGAACCCGGCTGCCGGCGGCGCGGGCCTCGTCACCGGACGCGCGGAGGCTGGTGGTGGAAGCGGGCCTCGGGGCACCTGGGGCCTGTCGGCGGCGTGAGTGTCCAGGCCGGCGCTGTGACTCAAAGGGAGTGTTTCTTATTGTGAGCAAAGTGGAGACAATTGTTCTGTGGAAGGAACTACGGACAAGTGAAGCAGAGAAGCCCCGAGGCGCGTGCAGATAGGAAATGGGACCAAGAGAAGAGGCTGGAGGGCAAGGGAGCATGAAGTGCCGCACGGAGCAGTCCCGCCTTCCCAGGGGGTCGCTGCCCCCGGAGCCCGGGCGAGGCGGCCCCAGCTCCTTCCTGCGTGTTTTTCCGTGCCGGGCTCTGCTTGAGACCGTCAGTCCGTCTGGACACCTCTGATGAAGGGGACAGAAATGTGGGTGTACACACGAGGGGAGGGGAGGGAGCAAGACCCTCCGTGGATACCTGTCCTTCACACTGAAGAGCAAGGACGAGAAGATGAACCCTAACAGAGGGGTGGAAGACCAGCCAGGTCATGAGCTCCCTTTGCTTCCTTTTTTAAAAATTACAGCAAAAATTACGTAAAGTTTTACTATTCTAACCATTTTTTAAAGTGTACAGTTCAGTGGCACATTGATATACCCATCACCATTACCTAGTTCCAGGGCTTTATCCTGACCCCAAAAGGAAATTGCCTACACGTGAAGCAGTGGCTCCCCATTTCCTCAGCCCCCAAATCTCAGCTTTCCATTTCTATGGATTGACCAAGTCTATACATTTCATATAAATGGAAATCACATCCTCTGTGGTCTTTTGTGTCTGGCTTCTTCTTTTCTTGGCTTTTTTCAAATTTCATCCATACTGTAGTGTAGATCATTACTTCTATGGCTGAACATTGAATGGCTAATCCCACTTTTGTTTATCCATTCATCTATTGATGGCCATTTGGGTTATTTCTACCTTGTAGCTGTTGTGAATTGTGCTGCTATGAATATTTACATACCAGTTTTTGCTTGAATATCTATTTTCAATTCTTTGGAGTAGGAGTCGAGTTGCTGGGTCATATGGAAGTTGATATTTATTGAGGAACCACTTCCCCTTCTTTTTATAGATTTTCACAGACTCAGGACGCTGGAAAGGACTCAAAAGTGATCTAGAACAATGTTTCTCAGATTTTGGATTTCACACACCTGTAAAACTAAAACTACCATTACCACCACCACCACCCTTCAAAGTAATACAGACTTGTGTCAGGAATAAGGCCAACCTCATAAAAGGAGTATATTTCAAATCAGGTAAACTCTTTGCCTTGTACTTTTTTCCCTATTACCTCCACCATTGGGTCATTTGGCAGACATTTGCCTGGTCCAATCTGCATCCAAAGTCTGAGTTTCCCTCTCCAGCTGCCCTGGGCTTGAGCAGCCTCTGGGGGCCCATCTGGGGGATGCTCTCCCTTCTAGGTAGCTCTGGTCCCTGGAATGTTCTTTCTCATGGACAGTTTGTCCTACTCCCAAGGTCTCCCCAGTTTTTGCTCCCCACTCTTGGACTGCAAGGAGATCCAACCAGTCCATCCTAAAGGAGATCAGTCCTGGGTGTTCATTGGAAGGACTGATGTTAAGGCTGAAACTCCAATACTTTGGCCACCTGATGCGAAGAGCTGACTCATCTGAAAAGACCCTGATGCTGGGAAAGACTGAGGGCAGGAAGAGAAGGGGACAACAGAGGATGAGATGGTTGGATGGCATCACCGACTCAATGGACGTGGGTTTGGGTGGACTCTGGGAGTTGGTGATGGACAGGGAGGCCTGGCGTGCTGTGGTTCATAGGGTCGCAAAGAGTCGGACACGACTGAGCGACTGAACAGAACTGAACTGGGGGTCTCAGACATTGGCCTCATTTCATTTGTTTTGGGACTGGGACCTATGTGACTTTCTGTTTCCCAAATGCTCTATATGGCTGAACACAGCCAGCATGAGACACTGACAGCAGAAGAGGTGGAGATGAGGGAGTCCCCCAATTTGTAAAGATTCTTAGCAGAAACAAAGAGAATCTCCAAGCTATATGGGTGTGTGTGTGGGTGTGTGTGTGTGTGTGTTATAATATAGTATTTCATAAACACTTCTCCTCCCACACACACACACAAAGTTGTGAACAAGCTATAAAGACTAACAAAGCTTTGTTTTGTGGTTGGCTTGGCTTATCCCAGTTCAACATTTCTGTGTGGCAAGTCAGCAAGATAGCATGCGGAGAATTCAGAGCTGAGGCCTGCACTCAAATCAATCTTCCCCCATTACACGGTGACCCTGGTGAGGTTAATATGTGTGCCACACTCACCAAATTGGTGGAAAAGGGATTTTAAGGCAGACTCATGAGATTATCATGAAGGTGAGGCTACAGAAGTGCCCAGCACACCATAGGCACTTGCTCCATAACAATTCTCACTGGAAGAAATCTGAGCAGCATTTTATACCTTCTATGAGCACAATCAAAGTGAGAAGACATTATTTAACATACATTCGGCAAACAAAAATCCTTCAAAGAATCAAGTCCCTGTATGGAAAAACAATGATAGAAAGAAGTGTTTGACGGTGAGGAACACGGGGACACACAGAAGGGCCGAGACAAAATAGCACTTGGGTCTCTTATCATAGGATCCAGTGGCTCTGCTGAGGTCAAGCCCTGTCCCAGACACCTGGACAGTGGGAACAAGGTCTCCCAGAAGAGGATGGCCATGGGTCTGTGAGCCCCCGGGAGGCAGTTCCAATGGGACCTGGGAGGGACCTTACACGGAAGGGAGTTGGCTCAACCCACTGGGCAGGAAGGACCCTGAGGAGGGGCCCTGGGTGGTCCCTGCCTTAGGAAGGAAGCCATAAAGGGGACTCACCACCCACCTCCCCTAGGGAGGAGATTCAGTCCCTGGCTGGTCCTGCAGAATTTGGTATCAACTTCAACAGGGAAAGAATCAGGTCTCTTTATATGCTGACTAGTATCTGTCGGTTGAGATACGATTATCTTGCCTGAAAAAAGTACAGGTGGTGCTTTACAACACCTTCAATCTGGGCCGCAGAATCTTCCTAGGAAGGGTCCCAAGCCCTCAAGACGTGCTTTCTTGTAAGGTCAGTGTAGATGTCCACAACTGTCTAGCCCAGGCCTGGCCTGCTCAGCAGTGTCCATAGGCAGCTCTGAGGCAAGAACAAACTGGAGGAGTTTCCTGCTTCCTTTTTGCCCTGGATCAGCTGCTGTGATCAGGCTGGAAGGCCTTCCTGCTGCTTTCTGTCCACCTTGGTGAGAATCCCAGTGACATAAACACCAGAGTCAGCCACAGCTGGAGGGTGGGATCCGCCACCAACCCTCACTGCCTCAGGGCTCCAACGCCAGCAGAGCCACCCAAGCTGCAGCCATCTCGGGCTGGAGGCTGCTGCTTCTGGCCTCGCCCACCTGGCCCGACTGCATCAGGGCAAGCAGGAGTAGGCAGAGGGAGAAACAGGCAGAGAGAAGATTTCAAATCGGCAACCACCGTGGAGATTTCTCACATCTGTCAAGCTCCATATAGTGTGAAAAGGGTCTTCCCCTTCATCTGACCCTCAGAACACTGCCCCCCTGGGAACCAAAAGGGAAACCGAGACTCAAGGAAGGGAAGAAACACAGCACCCATTAAGATGCAGCTGAGCCAGAACCCAGTGCTAGGACTGGCTATAGATACAGTGCTATGCGTTTCAAAGAAAAGAACCAAAAATTGGAGTAACAGATATCTAACATACCCCCAATGTTTAACCCACAAATGTCATACACTGCCTGCCTTCACACACGCTGTCCCAACTGGGGAGCACTCTCTCTTCCCCACATACCAGCTGTGCTGACTCCCCCTTTTGGACCCAGTCTTTCCAACAGGGCGCATCCAAGCCAACCTGAGGTGTCACCCACGATGTCCTCAGTCGAGCACACACCTTTATTGTTCCTCACCGGCACGTACGTGCTTGCCTCCTCTAAGATACTGTGGATTCTTTGAGAGCAGAGATGAGTGTTTTTCATCTCTGAATCCAAAGCACAAGCAGAGGATGGGCACAGGGTAAATGCTCAGCAAATGTACGGTGAATGAAAAAGCAAATGTCTTCTTGCAAAACTTGTGGCCTCCATGTAATGGTATAGTGCTGAAGCAAGGAGGTGGGAGCCTTCTCCTGGCCACTGGGGACAGGGCTCAGACACGCAGCACTTGCCAGACAGGACACCGTACCAGCACTGGGAAATGATGCTCTGACCCTGCAGGAGACACCCTGGATGCAGAGCCCTCTGGGCAGGATCCTGCTCAGATCCTCTCCATCAGAGGATGCCCTCACCGTGATGTCCCACTGCCAAGCAGAGAGCTGCTGGGAAGAGGCAGTTTACCAAAGACCCTGACCCAGCTAAAGGCCTTGAGTGCCCCCTGGGCCCACCCCCAGCTGCTGTGAGGCCTCATGACTGCAGCTGCCCGGTCACAGCAGGGTTTCCCTGACAGTGTTCAAGGAACCCGTCTTGCAAGAGTGCTATGAAGCAGCATTCTGTGATCAAACATGTGGGAAATGCTACCAGTCATATCAACTCAATGGACATGACTTTGAGCAAACTCCAGCAGATAGTGAAGGACAGGGAAGCCTGGTGTGCTGCAGCCTGGGTGGCAAAGAGTTGGACATGACTGAGCTACTGAACAACAATGATAGTATGGCCCCCTTGAAGAGATTCCCCCACGTGTGGAGCTTTAAGGATTCTGAGGTGTATGCAGCAAACATTACATGACCGGGTTTTGGTATCTGCCAAACCTGTTAAACACAGAGCCTCACTCCCACTGTCACATATAAATTCCCTCCTCCTTTATTTTTTATAAAAAAACCTGTTAACATTCTATGGAAGTAGGGTTTCAAGGAACATACTTTGAGAAATGCTGATGGATCACCTCATAGGGCCACCACGAAGTGGGTGACCATGGTCCAGAAAGGGTGCCAAGGATCTCTCACCAACCAGCCCACAAACTTCTTGGGAGAAAAAGACTCAGAACCACTGGGTCCAGTGAAAAAGATGAAGGAAGCAGCTGCTGTGAGCCTGTTTTCCCATCTGCCAAATGAGAATGAGCAGACTATCCATCTGAGGTCACTAGATGAGATCTCGGAGGTGCACGTTTGTGGAAAGCTGACCCCCAGCACAGCTCCTGCATGTGACACAGATTCCATCAAACTTACCCAAGTGACATCTGCAGATACAGGATGAAAAGGGCAGGAGAAGAGCAGAGAACGGACACCAAACCTCACAGCACCCAACTCAGGGGTCCGTGTGTGTTTTAGGGACAAACAACCGTACACACACTGATGGGCTCTGAAGATATGAATACATTAAAACCATGAGAAATGCTGGTGCCTCGAGCCGCAGGAGTCTGTAAGAGTCCGAAAAAGCATGGACTCAGAAGCCCACTAGACCCAGGTCTCAGCCAGCTCCGCTCCTTCCCGGCTGGGGAACTGGCCTACAGCTCCGCTCTTCTGTGTCTGTGTCCCCAGCATGCAGGATGAGGTTAAACCATGGCAGCCCCCAGGCTGGGGGTGAGGACAGATGACGCTGGGGTCAGCGGCCGCACAAAATAGGTGCTCAGTGAGTGTGTCTCCTTAGAGAAGGCTGGGATGCGAGGAACATGTGTCAAGGCGTCTGTCAGTGATGTCTAAAATAAAACCTCTTTCTCCAGTCATGCAGGAAGTTGGCTTCTACAGGGGGGAGGATGAGAGGACGAAGGAGGAATAGCACCTGCTGGATCCACTGATGGGAGGGAGAACATGATGAGACTCCGGGAAGCATGGTCATGACTGCCTCTAGCAGCCAGCAGAGGAGGAAGGGGCGCTCATGGCCAGGAGAGGGGGAGATGAGAAGCTGTACCTCCTAAGGAGACCAGTATGCAGCCGAGTGGAGATCACAGCAAAGGTGACGACGCTGCAAAGGCTCCCAACCACTGTGCATGTCCCACAGATCAGGCACTTGATGCACGCTGGCTCTAAGCACCAACAGAGAAGCCAAGTTACCTGACCCTGGCCACACAGCTGGCCAGCCACGGGGCTGGACCAGAACCCTGAGCCTGAGTCCAGAGCACATGCTCTCTCCACTTGTCCGTGCACCCCCTCAGGACAGGACCATCCATTCACATCTTCTCTTGCTGTCCAGGTCCTCAAGGGTGGGGACTGGATCTGACTCATCTCTGCATCCCCAGCACATGGCAGAAATGCGGCAAGTGATGGTCGAATGAATTACATGCTTGAAAACATTTCAGAAACCTGTTGGACCTAAAAGTCAAAGTCCCTTTCCCAGAATATGACACAGTATAACACTACACACGCTGATTCCCTCCTGAGGAATGTGGCCTGAGGAAAAATTCCAAATTCGCCTAGAAAATGTGAGCACCTAAGTCCTTCTACAATGTAATATATGAGTTTTCTGCTCCCACTCAAAGTGGAAAAGCCCTACAGTGTTATGGGGTGAGCAGCGTGGAATATCAGAGCATTGTCTTGCCTGACCACAGACAAGGAGACTGAAGGTCAGGAAGGAAAAGAGATTCCTCAAGGTGACACCTTGGGCCTCCCCCTTTTCCCTCTACAAAAGGCTGCCTCTGCGAGAAAGAAAAATGCATTCAGCACACACATCCTCAACAGCTGCTGTGTGCCGTCTGCAGCAGGTGCAGAGACACGCTAAAGCCGAGGCACCACACAGAACAGTCAGGGCCCCGGCGGCTGGGGGAGTGAGATCTGCGTCACGCAGCTGGGAAAGGCTTCATCTGATGGGCGACATTAGGGACCATCAGGGATAAGTTAGAAGGCCTAAGGGAAGCTATGGAAGAGTGGCTAATCTTGCCCCAAATACGTGTTCCCCCATCAAAGTACAGAGTTCTGTATTGTGAGGCCACCACCTGAACATGACTACACTTCCCAGTCTCCTCTGCATCCAGGTGGGGCCGCGTGACTAGGAGTGGCTGATGGGACATAAGATGGAGGAACCAATGGAATGTGAGCAGTTAACAGCAAGACAGCTAAGAAATGCTTATGCCTTCTTCACCATCCCTTTCCCCTCTGCCAGCCAGAAACAAAGACTCGGAAGCTCCCATGAACGGCAGAGCCAGAGATGAGAAGAGCAGGGTCCCTGAATCACCATGTGCCTCTGCCAAGCAGAAGCAGCCACACTGGACTTCATGGGAGAATAAGTCTCCACCGTGTCGGCCTTTTGTTACGGCAACAAGCATCACCAGCTGCTGCAGCAGGCGGGGAATATGGGTGTTTCAGGCACGGGGACTAAGGCACAGTGGTGTGTCAAGGTGTAGTGTGTTTCAGGAATGGGGAAGGTCTGATGACGGCGGGAGCATCGGCCATGGGAAGAGGATACTGAGGTTCAGAAAGCTCACGCTGCTGACCACGAGGAGGAGGGTCACGTACAAGGATTGTTTCCAGGGGCCCTGGTGTTGCTGGCACTGCTCTCGAAGGAAGAGTGGAAACTGTGAATGGTTTCCTGTAAAATCTGTCTCTCGCGTCCCTGTGGGGGAAATTGAAAACAGACACAGAAAGTCTTGTTAAATCTTTTAACCATTAATTCAATTGACACAGTGCTGTTAACATTTAACTCATACTTGAAAAACCCATGGGCGTCTTGGGGAAAACAAATTACCTAATTGAAAGAGCACTGGGTTTAATAAAAACATTCTGAGTCAGCACCCACAAACACAGCATGCCGGGGCTGGAGAGCCCCCAAGATGCAGAGGTCCAACCTCCCAGAGGAGGATGGGCAGCAGAACCCAGAGAGCAGACATGACTTATCTCGGGTCATCTGGCCCAGAACGGACACCTCCTACCCGGCCCTGCGCTGTGCATATTTCCAGGGAGTTTTCCAGGAGCCGAACTTCCTGATACAGACTCAGAGTCTGAACTGCCTTGACTCCCCCTTGTCCAAAAGATGACAGGTCCATCTCCATAGTGATTCACTTCTCACCCCATCCCTGCAAACTCCCCTCCTAGTTGCCACCCTTTACTCACACATTTTAAGATGGGAAAAGAGGGGGGATGTGGACATTTCTTTAAGTCCAAAGAACATCTTCACTGAATACATCACTGAGAGGCAGTGATACACAGAGATTAATAACAGACACTGGAATCAAACAGCCTGGGTTCAAATTCCAACCCCTCCCATTTACAAGCTGGGTTACCTTGAGCTAGGTACTTCATCTCTCTGTGACTTAATTTCTATAAAATGAAGATGATAATTGTAACTCAAGGGATGCTGCTGACATTGGGCTGTGTGGGTGGGTAGCAGGAGGCTGGCATGTCCTGACCTCAGAGGGCAGTAGTGTAAATTACAAAAATATTTTTAAACCCACAAATAAGTGTGGTCAAAATCTAAAGTGAAACAGCCAGCCAGCGGGAGTTGGCTGTGTGACACAGGAGCCCAGCCCAGTGTTCTGTGACGACCTGGAGAGGTGGGATGGGGTGGGAGATGGGAGGGAGGTCCGAGACGGGGGGGACACGTGTATGCCTGTGGCTGGTTCATGATGATGTGTGGCAGAAGCCAGCACAATGTTGGAAAGCAAGTATCCTTCAATAAATTTTTTAAAAAATAAAGCAAATTAAAAGTGAATAATCTCTGGAAAACTATTCCCTGCCAAGAGTAGGGAGAAAAAAAAAAAAACAAACCTCTACCAAACATGACTAGACTTTAACCTTCCTCTTCTTTCATTTCATGGACTGCCCTTTCCAGACCCCCAAGCAGGGACCTCTACTGCTGATGAGGCTCCTGGATACCCGGAAGGGCAGGAAGAGTCTCCCTTCACAGAATCCATCCCAGACACCTGGAAAAGTGCCTTCAGGACTCCATCAACACACAACTAAGGGCTATGGGGCAAAGGTCAGAACATCAGAGGTGGGGCCAGAGGGCCCCGAACCCCTGCTCCACCACTCACTCTGTGTCAGGCGTGACCCCACGCTGCTGCGTTTCTGTGTCTGTAATGGGGGAAGGCATTGCATGCTGGTGCTGTGATGCGGCTCAACCTGAGATAATGAACGGGGTGAAACTGTGCAAACTGCAGAGGGCTAAAAAATAAATAGAGGGGATGACAGCCACGTCATTATTAGGCCACCTTAGCCTTAATTGCCTGAGAAATGAGGTCAGGGTGAGACAGGTTCCAGCGCGCGCCCAACCTCAGGAGTGAGCCGTAGGTGATGAAAACCATAATCGCTCCCCGCATCCACAGCTGACTGAAGATGATAATGGTAACTGCCCTTTAAAAACCCCAGGCTTCAAAGGACCGTCCAGATAATTCTCAAAAGAAAAAAAGCAAATGGCCATTAAAAGTAGAAAAAAAAAAAATGTTCAGTCTGTCTAGTAGTTAAAGAAATGCAAATTAACACAAGGCATACTTCTTGGCCTATCAAATTAATAAAAATTAAAAAGCAAATGGATAGTACCCAGTGCTGACAAGGGTGCCCCTGGAACTTCTATCCACAGCTGGTGCAGATGTTTACTAGCTCTTTCTGGAAGGTATTTCAGGATGAAGTACCATATACCACGATTTAGACTATTTGGCTCCATAATTCCACTTTTTTTTTTTAGATATCTATTCTGAGGAGATAATTAGAAAGGCTCATACATGAAGTTGCCCACTGCAGCACTATCTATATAAAGTTTGAATATCTACATATTCAACAAGTAGGGATTAAAGAAAAATAATTTTAGTACATCCTAGCAAATTTTATTATATTAAAAAAGAGTTCTTAATGACACGGGTAACTGCATATATTTAACATTAAACACAGTAAGTAGAATATAAAATTATAGATTTAAATTTATCTCAGCCACATAAAGAAAAATACTCAGCACAAAACACTGCAGAGTGATCTTCCCAAATACCCACAGCACTGGCCTCTGGGTGGCCAGACTGTGATTCCTTTGTAAGTTCTTTTTCCCTTTCTGTTACTGCATAAATGTAGTACAATGAATATACACAGCTTTGATAATCACCAAAAAATGGGAATGGAAAGAAGCAATGGCTTAGGACCAACTAAAGGTGAAATTCAGGCTATCATTTCTGGTTAACCTTCTCCAATATACCACTTGTTTGAAACTAACAAACTAATAAGCAGACTCTGCTTATTCGTAACTCGAATACTGAGGTGGGTTCATCAGGAAGTCAAATGGCTTGCAGGTGGAGGGGCCACACAGCTTTGCTAACATTCACATGGCTGAGCCAGGTTTTGGGTGAATATTCATTAAAACAAATTTGTTTTGGCTAAAATATTCAAAAGTTTTTGATTATGTAAGAAATACATTTTACATCACAACTCATGTAAATTGATGCAACTGAAACAAGCTTTAGTCTTCTCACCTGCAGAGAATGTTGATACTTTCTACTCTATTCTACTTCCCTTGTTAAAATGCTGCTCATGAACTACTAAAAAATTGATTCCACAAGCCCCCAGTGTGCTGTGGACTGCAGCTAGAAAGACATGGGGGTGAGGGGGCAAGGAGAGCTGGGCTTATCCTCTCCCACGTGTCCTGAGTTCTCAGATACGTACAGAGCATTTGAACCACAGTGGGTACTCTCTTGGCCAAGGTTGGGTTTCAGAAGTAAAAGGATGAACGTCAGGAGAAGCTCATGCCCTGGAGCAATCAAAAAGACAGGAGTCGGGGTCAGGCGGGTCCAGCCCAGAAGAGAAGCGGCCCCAGGCATCCAAAGAGCTCTTAGAAGCCACACTCAGTCTGGGAATACTTTGCTCTTTCTAAGAAGCAGCACAGACTTGCAATGGTGAGCTAGAGTAGGGAAGATACACTTGCTTTTGTGACATTCAGCTTCTCCCAATCGCATCTTTGCTCTCAGATACGGTTGATACACATGGTCTTCATTTCCACAGGACTCTGGCACTGCTGACCCTCCAATAATAGGGTTATTATACGGCAATCTGTTCAGATCAGCCCCTTCCCCTTGCACCGATCTCATGGGGGATCGCTTGACTTTGCAGGGTGGATACTGCCTGTGGGGAGGACATGGACGTCCTGGCATGTTGGAAGCACCTGGGATCTTTCAGCTGGGAGGTGGTCAGCGGAGGGCCCCAAGAAAGATCACTGTTATGGGTTAAATGTTTGTGTCCTGTGTTGAAACCCTAACCCCTCAAGTGATGGTGGTGTCAGGAGGTGGGGCCTTTGGGAGGTGATTAGGATTAGCTGAGGTCGTAAGGGTGGGGGCTCCCGTGATGCCATCCATGTCCCTCTGAGAAGAGATAAAGAGAGATTTAGCTTCTGTCTACTTTGGGCCACATGAGGACATGAGAAGGTGGCAACGTGCAACTTGGAAGAGGAGCCTCACCAAACTCAACCACTCTGGCAGCCTGGTCTTGGACTCCCAGTCTCCACACTGTGGGAATTAAACTCCAATGATAAGCCACCCCAGCTGAGGTGCTTTGTTTTGCAGCCTGAACTATGACAATCACCAACAGCTGTTACTCTGCTTCTCTTGACGGGGCCCTGTTTAGTGAACAAGAAGGGGGAGGCCTATGGATTTGAGAGAAAACTAAAAAAAAAAGTCCTAGTCTGTACAGACTTTAAGAAAAATATCCTCCTGTGGAGTGGGGCTCAAGACGTCAATCCACTCTGACGATGACTATTAAGTTGCCTAAGATGTGCAAACCAACCCAGTGTGTATTCTTTTTGTGGTTCTGGACCAAGGAGGCCACGGCCACAGATGGCAGAGGGGAGGTTCCAGAAATGCTGGCAGTTATCATCTACCAAGACTCAGACCCTGGACACCCAGCTCCAGTCTTCCCACGCCCTCTAAGGTCCTTACCGGCCCTCCATCTAGAACCTCTTTTGTCCTTCCTTTTCGACTGGTCTAGGCTTGGCTTTCCTCACCTCCATCCTCTCCTTGGCTCACACGTCTGGCCCTTGCAGGCCTGAAGAAGGAAGGATCCTAACTCCTGAGCTAGAGCCTCCTGACCATCACTCACCTTGTCCTCTCACACAAGCCTCTGTGTACTTGACTGGGTTACCCTGCGACCACGCTGGGAGCCTCATCTGTCCCCTCCGGCCTCCTCTCACACCAGGCTCCTTGCTCTCCATGATTCAGCCACTTCTTTAGCTCTTTTCATTAATTAATTTTTAAAAACATTTGGCCACACTGCACAGCATGTGGGATCTTAGTTCCCTGACTAGGGATTGAACCCGTGCCTCCTGCAGTGAAAGCCTGGAGTCTTACCACTGGACCACCGGGGAAGTCCCCTTTAGTTCTTTAAACACACCACACATGTCAATGCGGCGCCTGTGCACACACGTGCTTCCCTCTGCCCGTACCCCTCTCCTACCCCTTTGCCAGGGGGTTCTCATCTTCCTTCAGATGCGGCCCTCCGGCCCTTCCCTGGGGAGGTCTTCCAGGCGCCCCCCCCTCACTGGCAGCTCTCACGGCAGCTTGCCTCTCCTGTGCTTGTGGGCTGCACCGAGGCAGGACACAGACTCTGGATTCTAACCCTGGCTCTGCCACTCACTGACTGGGTGACTACGGGCAAGTTCCCTGACTTCTCTGGGCCTCAGTTCCCACATCTGTAGACTGGAACCAGCCGCAGAGGCCTTCCGCGAGGGTGACGTGAGTGACGAGACGTGATGTGCTCAGAGCAGTGCTGGGCTGAGTGATTCTCCGCGCTCAGCACTCACACAGTACCCGGGACACGGCAGAGAGTCAAAGGACAAGTTTTTCATGAATAAATCAATGGTCCAAAGACTTCAGTGCTGGCTTCGGGTGATCCACACACAGTAAGCCACCCTAAGCTTTCTGTTCCCTGGATGAACCCTTCCTAGCAGCCAAGACCTGCCCACCTCCTGCCCTTCATGTCTAAGGCAAGAGCAGAAATGGTGCGGGCCTGGGGGTCAGGGCTCACAGTCCGTCTCGGAGCCTCTCTGTAAAGTGAGGCAGTGAGTATCTTGGACAGGTAAGCAGAATCAAGGAAAAGACTCTACTTACAGAGCAGAAAAGACCTGCGGGAAAATACTCAGGCTCACATACGTGGGTAGCAATGCCAGCCACAACATTTGGAAGGCCCACTTCGCAGCCTAGATGTTGTTGGTTAGTCTCTAAGGCGTGTCTGACTCTTTTGTGACCCCATGGACTGTAGCCAGCCAGGCTGCTCTGTCCACGGGATTTCCCAGGCAAGAATACTGGTGGGTGGTCATTTCTTTCTCCAGGAGAATCTTCCTGACCCAAGGACTGACTCTGCATCTCCTGCACTGGTAGGCAGATTCTTTACCACTGAGCAGGCAGGGAAGCCCACCCCAGAGCCTACAGACAAGCAAAACAGCGATGACAACAACGGCAGTAAAACCAGCCCCCAGCCTGAGCGGGCGAGGGGCGGGCTGGGGAAGAGCGGTGGGGTTGGCTGGGGGAGCTGCCTCCATACAGATCCGCCCTCCCCATCCCCAGCTCTGCTCCTGGGCTGAACAAGGGAACTGTGAGGGTACCGGTCCCCCAAATTAACCAAGGACATGTACGTGGAGTGATTTGCGAATGACAAGATGCTACATGGATGTTCACTTGCCATCGTCACTACAGGTCCGATCAATATTTCTGTGCCTACCCGGCAACATATAGACAGAACCATAAAACGGTCACAGTCTCTGACATAACCTCGTGTTGTGGAACACAGCCTGAGGAACACAACAGCAGGAGAAAAAGCATAAAGGCAGGGAGGTCCATCCTGATACTGTTTACAATGGTAACATCCCATTACTGCCTAGCGAGTGAGGAGCTGTAGGCAAAGTGTGAAGGAGCATCACGTAAGCAAGTATATTGGCTTGGCCAAAAACTTTGTTCGGGTTTTTCAGTACGCTGCTATGGAATACGGACAAAAAACTCCAGCCCCCAGTAGAAGAAAAGGAAGAAGGCAGAGGAATGTGAGCAGCCCAAGAGCAACTGCACGGCCGCAGTGACCGGCGCCTCGCTTCTGCGTTTTGTCTGCTTTTTGCACACGTGCCTTTGGGTGGGTGGGGGCGTTGCAATCTTGAGCTTTAAAGCTGATGACTGAAGTGCAGGGCGCCAACAGTAACAACAGCGACTGGCAGATCTCCAAGCATCTCGGTCCTGGCAGTCTGCCCACCACCCCCACCCTCCAGACCAGAAAGCTAGGCTCAGAGAGGGGTGCAACTTGCCCAGGGTCACTGTAAGTGGAGGAGCTGTGTCAGCCTGACTTGGGGGCCTGTCTTTATCAACTTCCACTGTGCTCCAGAGGGCAAAACCCAGCCCTGTGGGTTGAGATGACTGGAGGGAATATTTAAGCCAGATCCAAAGAGAAACCATCCTATGAGAAGAGAGGCCTGGGAAAGGAACGGACATACTGGAAGGCAGTGACCCGCTGGCCATGAGAAGTGTGTGAGCGGGGCCAGCCTCCACCAGGTACGCGGGGGAGACAAAATCAGACCATGAAGGTCCCTGGAACACCAGGGCCAAGGAGCCGAGTGAAGCTCTCGGCTGTTTGAAGCAGAAAGAAAAAGAGATTGGGAACAATACCTTGCCTGCGTTCAGTTCAGAAATTGCTGCCAAGATCTGCTGCCTGGAGCCGTCTGTCTTAATACCCAGCTCCTTCAGGTCCCCGTCCGTGAGCGTGAGGAAGGCTTCCATATCCACCTGGGCAGAGAGAGGGGGATTTGCTGCCATCTGCTCGGTGCCACCCCTCTTTTCTCCCAACCACAACTGGACTATCGTGATTATGAGCTATCAGTGGTTACTAGTAGTGAATTAATGATGATTCACTAATTTCAATTCCCGGCTTTATGCTGAATGTTTATTTGAAAATATCATTAAAAATAAGCTCTCCCCAGCGCTCACCCTGGAATGTTTAGAAGTGCATTCTGGAAAGACTCTGAAAACAAAATAAGTAAGGGAAGTCTCTGAGACGGTAATCTGGGTGACCAGGGTGGTAGAAAGCCAAGTCCTGCTGATAGAAAGTTCATCGCAACATTGCTGCACTTTGAACAGCACCGGAGGCCGACAGAAAATGCGAGTATACGGCGGTGCTCACCGCGGTCACCCCCCAAGGCCAAGAGAGATGCCGACTGTGGGAAGACAGAGTGAGAAAACGAACAAGCAGAAGCAATAAGGGCAAGAAAGACCGTGGAGAACCGAGGCAGAGAAGGGCTCAGAAAATGGGCATCTCAAAGCTGTTCCATCCCTGGTTTTTACCGGAGAAATTCTAACATTTCTGGCATCCCTGCTGGGGCCTCAGCTCCAGGAGAAATTTCTTCCCTTCCTTTCAGTTTTCATTTTACTTTCCTGGATTAAAAAAAAAAAATCTTGAACCAAGTTTGAGTCAGTGGGGAAGGGCCTGCTGCCATACCAAACACCATGCTCTCTCTGAGATGCAGAGAGGGCCCCTCTGATAACGATAAGCTCCCTGCATCTCTCTGGGGCTTTACAGACCACCAGGCACTGACAGGCTGAAGGAACAGGTGACGTGGTTTTGATGGAAAACACCTGCCCCCTGACCCTGCTGGACACTCCCCTCCCCCCACCATCCCAGACCTGAGGCAGAGACCCCACACCCAGCCCGCGTGTGGGTCCCCGTGGCCAGCTCCTCAAAAAGCATGGAACACATGAAATAAAAGCAGGCAGCCATCTGCAAACAGGAAAGATTTTTTTTGACAATGAGAAAAACTGCCACTGAAGCTTACGGCATCGAGAAGGCAGGAAGGACAGACTGGATAGTGCAGAAAAGCAAAACAAGGAAGAAAGTCGTGGCACCCCTGACTTCTTCTTGAACCGAAACACAAACTCCTTAACTGGGCCTCAAGCTTGCCAGAGACAAGGTGGGATTCTCACGCCACATTAACTGTGACCGTTGTCGTGTACTAAACTGGGCACTGGAATGTTCTAAGCCCGTGACTGTACCCTGGTAGCTAATAGGCCCACTGAGGAGTTTTATTTCGCTGACAGTAAAAATTTTAACATCTTATTGAGATGTAATTCACTTACCATACAATTCACCCATTTAAAGTGTACAACTCAACGATTTTTTAGTACAGAGTTGCGCAATCGTCACCACACTTAATTTTAGAGCATTTTCATCACCCCAAAAAAGAAAACCCATACTCATTAGCAATCACTCCCATTCTCTCCTCCCCACATTCCCTGGCAACCACTAATCTACTTTCTGTCTCTGCAGATTTGCCTATTCTGGACATCGCATATAAATGGAGTCATACCATATGTGGCCTTTTGTGACTACTTCCACTTAGCACAGTGTCTTCAAGGCTCATCTGTTTTGCAGAGTGTATCAGTACTTCTTTCTTTTTAATGGCCAAGCTACATTCCAGGGTAGAGTGATAACACATTTTATTTATTTATTCATCAATTGATGGGCATTTGGACTATCTCTGCCTTTTGGCTATTATGAATAGCGCTGCTGTGAACACTGTTTGAATGCATGCTTTCAATTACTGTGGGTATATACCCACCTACGAGCGGGATTACTGGGTCATGTGGTAATTCTCTTCAACATTTTGAGAAACTGCCAAACTGCAGAACAGTAATTTTTAAGAACGTGATTGTGAGTGCTTTTAGGATTCTGAGTGTGAGCAAACAGGAATTCTCTTAGATTAATAGACACTTTATGTCCAGATACTTAACACAGATTCATTACAGTTTGCTTTTAATCTACTTTAAACCTAAAAACTGGCTAGGCAATCCCCTTCAACTAAAGGAGAACAGAACAGACACAAACTTTACTACAGAGAGCAGAGCTCAAAATTACAAAATTTTATTACAACAAAACAAGCCGTAAGGTCCCTGGGACTTCACTGTTATGAATGAACCAAATGTGCTGAACACAAATTCTATTTCTTCAGCCATCTCAATGAAAAAGATCAATCCAGGCTTAAAGAATGACAACCTACATATTTAGACAACTGTTTTACGCTAAGATTCAAGTGGACACTCAAAAAGAATATGCTTACCTCTTGCTCCTCAAAAATGGGCTGATATTTCTCAAGTGATAATTTCTTAAGGATTCCAGTCAGTTCATCTTCAAGAGGGAAAGAATGTAAAATAAGGTATTTTAGAATTTGGTAGAATTGCCTCAAGAGTGGTCTTCAAACTTTCATAAGGTCGTGGTAATCTTTTTTCAAATGAAATTCTACAAGAAGCCCTGACACAAAAGACAGGACTGCACTGCACCCTGGGGTGCGCTGCCGGTGGGTCTTGAGCTGCGTGCTGGTCATACTCCTCCCCCAGGGCAGGCTTCCAGCATCCCCCAAACCCCAGGTCGGGCTGTGAAGACAGAAGACGGGGAGCTGCATGGCCAGGCTGACTCTGCGATGGCTGCAGCCACCAAGTTCTCAGAGTTCTAGCCCTGTGCTCTATCCAAGAACAATTTTAAGTTATGATTTCTCGACTGTGGTTAGCTACACTTGGAATAAACACTCAGCCTAGCACCCCTCAGCGAGACGGAGAAAGACCTGGGGAGAACAGGCAGCTGGGCTTCAGGGTCAAGGTGTGGTTTGAGCATCTGGCGACTGTGGGCTTCCTGGAGAAAAGGCGGGTCTGAGGGGAACGGGAGAGCCAGATGGACACAGACCAGGGGAAAACAGATCTGGGCTATCAAGTTATCAGACAGGGAGGGAGAGGGAAGGAGACCAGACCAGCATCTGGGGGGCTTAGAGAATCATCGACTCACACATTCAAAAGGGGTTTACCAGACTAGGCACTGGGGACTCAACAGGGGCCAAAACAGACCACAAGCAAGCTGACGGGTCAGCGAGGAAAAACAGAGCAGTGTCGGGGAGGCTGATGGGGGACGTGAGGATGCTGTTTTACAGAGGGTGGTCGGGGACGGTCTCCCAGGAGGCGACGTTTCAGCGGTAAACGAAGGAGCAAGCTGTGCAGACACCACGGCAAAGAGCACCGGCAGGATCCAGGTGGAGGGAACAGCAAGTGCAAAGGTCCTGGGGCAGCAGGTGCCGCTTACAGAGCAGTGGACCGGAGGTTAGGTGGCCAGAGGCCCACTCACTCATCACGCAGCAAAGGCTACCGTGCCCGCTGCACGCTGGGGATGCAAGTACCGGCAGGTCCCTGTGGCAAAGGAACTCGACGTGACTGGGAGGAGATGCTGAAGAGGGTGACGGGTGATGCCCCGTGCTCACCATCAGCCACCCTGGACAGGATACCCATCTGCTCCTAACAACCCCACGAGGCAGACCCTATCACTGCCCCCATTACAGACAGGGAAGGACAGAAAGCTGGTACCGTATCTCGGGTGAGACCACACCACTAGTCCACAGCAGTGGGGATGCAGACACGGTGGTTTAGCTACCAGGCCTCTGCCACAAACCGCTCTGCCACAGGTGGTGAGCCCATGGTGAAGGGCATGACTAAGGGGACAGAGAGGACAGCTGACCTGCCCGAGGGACCAGAGAAGCTTCACGGAAGAGCTGCTAATGAGCTATGATGTTATGAGATGAAATGAGTCCCAGCCCACACATAATCCATTATAGATTCAGGATGCCTATAATGCTGTTCCCTCCATGAGTCTCTCGTCACATCTGTGTGCTGGCTTTCTGGGAGGGGGAATATATGCATGTATGTAGATACAAAACTTTACGGCAGATTTTACTGATGGAAGGATGTATGTGCACAATTTATATATGATAATAAATTACATGATACTCTATATTATAAACTCCATATAGCCAATGCCTTTATTGGATATCAGGCATTTCACTGAATGTCTTCACTGATTTTTTCATCATTCTTGTAGCCAGAGCCAATGAGTATAGTTCCTACATGAAGGCTTGCTGATGCTTCTGTTTAGGTGAAAACGTGAGATGAAATGAAACAACGAAGACAAATGTTAGAACTTCATGTGAGCAACTTTGCTCAATCAGATAAAGGTTTTCAAATCCTGAAAAACTATTTAGACTATTTTCTCAATTTTCAGTGCCAGAACAGCTGTAGACACGACACTTTAAAGTTTAACCTGCAAAATCAACTTTGTCTAGATGACATCCACATGATCAATACAACATTAACTCAAGTCCTGGTGGGTATCTGCTGATTTCCATGGTGGAAACACATCAAGGCTGATTTCAACCTGCCAATGTCATGTTCCTGGAAATGGAACTGGGAAAGATGCACAGAAGTAATACATCAGTACACAGTATTCCCACCATGAAGAAAAAAGAGACATAAAGAACCTCAAGAGCACAGATATTAGAATGCAGTAAAAGACTAGAAAACAATATATTTTTATTTAAATGCCACATACCTTAACATGTGGCATAATCAGCTTAAATATAAGTTCATGTAATTTGACTTATCTATTTTTTTAACACATATTTTTGTTGTTGTTATAACTTGACTTTTAACAGCTGTGTTTAATTGCCAGCTCATATGTTTCCTTGGAGAAGGAAATGGCAACCCACTCCAGTGTTCTTGCCTGGAGAATCCCAGGGTCGGAAGAGCCTGGTGGGCTGCCGTCTATGGGGTCACATAGAGTCGGACACGACGGAAGTGACTTAGCAGCAGCAGCAGCATAAATTTATAGGAAACATAACAATCGGCTCTGGCCCAGCTGCACACTATCTGCTCAGTCCCTGCAGCCCGGCCCAAGGGCCACTCTTCAGGGAAGCCTTGCTAGTAACACAGGTTAAATCCCACCTTGGGTTATAATCACTTAATGTTGTTATGCAGAATGTATCTGAATGCCCAGCCCGATGAACAATCAGGACACCAGCACAAGTTATAGCTCCTGGGCTGCCTCAGTCACCTTCATGGAACGAATGTGAAGCTTACACGACGTTGTCACCACCTCACCATTTCCTTCAGCAGGAGTGAACACAGGGACACGGCGTGAGCAGGGCAAAGGCTTGCACGTGACCCTTCACCGAGGCTACAGGTTTTCCACAAAAATATCATCAAGAATGGCTCTTCAGTGATGGACTTCAGGCTCTGGTCTGTGATAATCTAATGCCTGCAGGACAAGGGTCTTGCTGCCTCGGGACCCAGAAACTCCAGGAAGCAAAAACAGGCTTTCTAAGCCAGAGAAGGTAACCTTAAAAAAATCTGCTCTCAAGTCCTCCTGTTTTTTATCCCAATGAGGCTTTGCAAACGTTTTTTTCAATAATGAATGAAAGGGGAGAAGAGTGGGCACAGACAGGGCAATCAGATATCCACTGTCTCAACTTTTTGGGGGGAAAATGTGGGGCACAAACCCCAAGCTGAGCCACTAGGAGTTTAGATTCCTGAGGCCTTCTGAGGCAGGAGAGTTCATGGGCGGGGAACTTCAGATGCCACACAGAAGTTCTCTGGTGGTCTCGTGGTTAGGACCCCAGGCTCTCACTGCAGAGGACCCGGATTCAATCCTTGGTGGGGGAATTAAGATCCCACAAGCCACGTGGTGTGGCAAAAAAAGAAGATCATTATATGTATATACATAAAGAAAACACAGAGAGGAATGGGGTTGCTAGCCAACCTCTGAAGCTCTCATAAATGATCACACTAGATAGCACAAAACAATAAAAGCAGTCCCAAATAAAGAGGATGCCCGTGGTCGTGTACATTTATCAATGCAGCACAGACCATAGCCTGTGCAGTTGATTTCAACTTATCACTTGCCGGGCAGAACCTGCTCTTCACTCCCTCCCAGCAGCTGCAGTGAGACGCCTGCAAACCACACACAGTGAGACTCTCCTCGCCTGCCTGATTCATACTCTGATTGCACCTGCCTGGTCCCTAGCTCTCATCAAAGCTCTGCTCCCTCCTCTCCCACCCCTGCTCCCAGGAGCCACCAGAGGGCAGTTAAAAGGATGAGCTTCTTCTCTCCTTATCATTTCCGTCTTCACATCTGGGACCTCACTACAGGGCCTCCAACTCCCTCCCTGCCGTCTGATCCATCTCCCTTTCCTCATCGCCCCCACTCACGCAGGTTCCAATGTTCTCCTGGTTACACCTCCTGCTTTTACTTGCCCTCCATCCACTTCCATTTTCCTTTAAGGAGCTACTTCCCTCCTGCTGCCAATCCACACAATCTGACCCTAACCGGCTCTGGCTCCAAAGGTAGACACACTCTGCCCTTGGGGACACAGAGATCGTCAAGGATGGGCAAACAACCCAAGTCATTACAAATACAGCCAAGACAGAACAATGATCTTTACCCGTGGGGTTTTGCCGGAGCTGCTAAGAAAGGAACACACTTTCTACTGGGGTGTCTAGGTTACTAGGAAGAAGCATGAAGCTGCAGGGGGTGTCCCTGCCACCGCTTGAAGAGAGCCTACCTGCAAGATGGAGTGAAACATTCCAAGGCACATGGATTTAGACGTGCTTGAAGCACACCCTAGATACTTCCATTATGAGCCCATGGATGATCAGTGTTTTGCTTTGGTTTTTGCTTAAATCAGTTTGAATGGAGATTTCATCCCTTGCAACTGACAGGCTTCTGATTTGTACGAGGGTCAGGGAAAGGTATACAATGGGCGGCGGAAAAACGGTTTTACAGGCGCACACCCATGTGCACAAACAAAGCCAACCTCCATTCGGGGACTACTGTGTACCTCTGAGGTACCTAAGCTCAGTGAAAACGAAGGTGCAAGGTACAATCAGGGAAGGGAAAGATGTTTTCAACTGAAAAAAACAAAAAACACCTGAGCCAGGACAGCTCTGGCAATGCAGGGCGCCTGCCCGGCCACCGTGGTGAAGGGGGCAGGGTGGGGTTCCAGGGCCTTTCGGGGGCTCACCCTCATCAGTGATGGTGCCGCTGCTGGAGCCCCCGCTGCTCCTGGACTGCCGGTGGGACGAGGAGGAGGACACGGAGGACTCGGCCGCGTGCCCTTTGGGAGAAGGGGAAGGAGTGAGGGTCGGGGAGGTGCTTTTGGAGGTCGTGGAGGTTCCAGACGGAGGCCTCTTGCTCGTCTCCAGTTTCTGCTGAAAAGAGTAAGACAAATATGCAAGCCATCACCCGGAGGGCAGACATGATTCAGACAGACACCCACAACAGGGAGCACGGGGGATATATGACGCAATGAGATGTCCAACCAGGACTATGAAATCCACCTCATAGAAAACATGCAAAGCAGAAACCACAATATCAAACCAGGTTCAGGAAAATCCTCCCCTGAGAAGAGACGGGGAAGGGGATGGAAAAAGCAGCACAAGAGGAACCAGGAAAGCCCGGTCCCGGCCCTGTCCAGAGAGCGGCCAGCATCACGTCCTTGGCCCGAGTCCCCTGACCTCACTGCCGTGCCACGCTAAGTTGATGAGGTCGTGTCCGACTCTGTGCGACCCGAGGAACTGCAGCCCGCCAGGCTCCTCCATCCATGGGATTCTCCAGGCAAGAATACTGGAGTGGGTGCCATTCCCTTCTCCAAGGGATCTACACAACCCAGGGGTCGAACCCAGGTCTCCCACATTGCAGGCAGATTCTCTACCGTCTGAGCCACCAGGGCAAGTCCTTGAACCCACATCTCTCCGGCATCTCCTGCACTGGCAGGCGGGTTCTTTACCACTAGCGGCACCTGGGAAGCCTGGTGACTGCTCACTGACCAGCTCGAAAATGAAAGTGTGGCTTATTAACACACGTAGGCCCATTCTGCTCTGGACGTTCTCATCTAAACCAGTCACTTTCAACCACTCACCACAGAACACTTACTATTTTTCCTCTGTATGTGTTGCACACAAAAAAATCTTTTTATTTTGAAGTACTTTTGTTTATTTTATAGAAGCACAGTTGATCCACAATGTTGCACCAGTTTTGGGTGTACAGAGTTAGTGATTCAGGTGGGGTTTTTCTTGCAGCTTATATTCCATCATAGGTTATTACAAGATATTGGGTATCATCCCCTGTGTTTATACACAGGGATTTACTGCTTCTACAGTAAATCCTTGTTACTTACCTATTTCATATGCAATAGTTTATATCTGTTTATCCCATACTAATTTGTCCCTGCCCACCCCCTCTGGTAACCTCAAGTTTGTTTTCTGTGTTTGTGAGTACTTTTAGACTTACAAATTATGGGAACTAAGAAAGTAACACTGGGATGGCACCATCAGCTAAACTGCTGGTGGTATTCAAATATCTGTAGTTGTTTCACAGATTCTTCCTTTGGTCCAGGATTCATGCTGCACTGACCCGTTTTGTCTTCCTATAACTGCTCCAACCTGTGATAACTCCCTGGTCTTGCCTTGTCTGTTATGACCTTGTTACTTTCACAAAGTCCTGGCCAGGCATTTGTCAGGTATTTGTAGTGAGTTTGTCCTGTTTTCTCATAATTAGATTTCCTTATGCATCTTTAGGTTGACAACCACAGAGGTGATGGGCCTTTCTCAGAGCATCACACCAGGAGCTACAAAGCACCAATACCTCATCCCTGATGATGATTTAGTTAAGGTGGGGGCTGTCAGGTCGCTCCATTATGAAGTTACTATTTTTCCCTTTATAATCAGTAAATATCTGGGGAGAAATTTTGAGCTAAATATTTTTTTTTCCTGTTTGTCTGTTAACTTTAACATTCTCTGGTGCATCTTCTCTGGAGCAATTACTACTGTGAGGTTCTAATGGTGATTTGTTATTTCCCTTATTCCTTCCACATTTATTACTTGGAAATCTGTCCAGTTGTTCCTTCTCCCCCATTTATTTATTCAGACCAGTATGGGCTTGTGGATATATATGCTCTGGGCTGTAAACCAACACTATTGTTAAGCCCTGGTCCCTTTTATTGGAGGGTGGTATTCAGATGATAAAATCTGGACGGTAGGCTGTTCACAGCTCCTGGGATCTCACTCCTAGGTCCTCTCAGTGAACAGAGCGAGGAAATACATGAAGTCTACTCATCGACGCACACACATGTAGCCATACTTAGTCCTCTAAAAACCTGTGCATACCTGTGTACTTACAAGCATGCATTCATACTGATTCATACTGATAGCTCTGACTCCAATCCAATATCCACAGGGTTAGTTCCACCATTTTCTCTCTGAGTCAATCTCTGACAGCCAAAAACTGAGCTCATTATTTGTTCAACCTTAGTATGTGTTAAGTGTATATATACATACATATATATATACACACACATGTAAAGCAGCTTCAGAACTGCTAGCCTATAACACCTACAAGGAAAAAAACAACTCAAACAGAATGCAATGCTTATGTGCAGCTCTTTCTGTCTCTCCTCTTACGATCTCCACTGACATGCTTGGCCCACCTCCTACAGAGCAGGTATGTCAGTAACTTGTAACGCAGCTAGACCTGTTGTCACAGTCTGCACACATCCTTAGTTCCTGGTTGACTTAAAATCCACATGCAGTAAAAATCACTTCTGTGTACAACTCTTCAGGTATTGATAAATAAGTAGAGTTGTGTATCCGCCAACAGAGAACCACATGGAACAGTTCCATCATCCCCCAAATTCCCTTGTGCTGTCTGTTTCTAGTTAACTCTTCCCCCCACTCCAATCCACAGAAATAACTAATCTGTTTTCCATCCCTATAATTTTGCATTTTGAAGAAACTGTCATACACATGGAATCACATATGTACACTTTTTTGTCTGGCTCAGCATAACACTTCTAAGATTCATTTAAGTCACTGAACGTGTCCGTACTGTATTCTTTTCAATTGCTGGGTAGTATTCCATTGTATGGGCTTCCCAGGTGGTGCTAGTGGTAAAGAACTTGCCTGCCAATGCAGGAGACGTAAGAGACATGGGTTCAGTTCCTGGGTGGGGAAGATTCCATGGAGGCAGGTATGGCAGACCACTCCAGCATTCTTGTCTGGAGAATCCCATGGACAAAGGAGCCTGGTAGGCTACAGTCTATGGCGTCGCACAGAGTTGGACATGACTGAACCAACTTAGCGTGCGTGCACATATCCCACTGCGTGGGTATTACCACAGTTAGCGTACATATTGACCTGTTACGAGATGTTTCCTGTTTAGGGTATTTGTGAAAAACTGCTGTAAACATTCACAAACTGACTTTTGTATAAATATAATTTTTTAAAAAATCTATTTGGGTAAGTATCTAGGAGACAGACAGTCAGGTCACATGCTCAATGTACGTTTAGCTTTATAAGAAACTGTCAAACTTTTTCAAGGTGGCTGTATCATTTCTGCATTCCCATCAGCAATGAATGAGAATTCCAGTAGTCCCACATTCTCACTGCTCTTGTAACTTAATTTTTTTTTTTAATTTTAGGCAGTCTAATAACAGGTGTAGAGTGCTATTTCATTGTGGCTATAAGTAGCATTTCCTAAATAATGATGCTGAACATTTTATCAGATGTTTACATGCCATCTATATATCTTCTCTGATGAACAATCTGTTCAGATATTTTGCCCATTTTTAAATTTGTTGGTTGTTTACGTATTGTTGAGTTTTGAGAGTTCTTTATTCTGGATACAAAACCATTATCAGATACATGATTTGCAAATATTTTGCCTAGGGCGTGGCTTGTCTTTTCATTCTCTTAATGCCGTCTCTTGTACGGCAAAAGATCTGAATTTTTATGAAGTCCAATTTAACATTTTTTCTTTTATGGATCATGCTTTTGGTACTATATCTGAAACTCCATGCCAAATTCAAAGTTACACAGATTTTCCCCTAGGAATTTTATAGTGTTTCATTTTATATTTCAGTCTATGATCTATTTTGAGTTAATCTCTGAATTCACTGTGAGATATATGTGGAGGTTCATTTTCTTGCATATTCAATAGTTCTAGCACTATTCGTTGAAAAGACTACCTGTTCTTTGTTGAACTGGCTTTGGACCATTGTGAAAAAAAACTTAGTTGACTCTTCTTGTTAGGTCTATTTTTAGTCTCTCTATTCTGTTTCAATGACCTATGTGCCTGTCCTTCCCTAATACCATACTGTTTTACAGTAAGTCTTAAAACTAGGTATTGATAGTATGATTCTTTTTTATAATTCTTTTGCTTATACTTTCTTTGCATCTTAAAATAAATTTCAGAATCACTTTCCAGATCTCTACAAAAAGAGCTAGCTGGGATTTTAATTTGGATTATATTGAATCTATAGATCAAACTGCAAAAAAACCGATACCTTAACAATATTGAGCCTTCTATCTCCCCATTTATTTAAGCTTATTTATCAATGTC